>NW_018165704.1:80459-114617 GCF_001263595.1 Phalaenopsis equestris | reverse complement strand
GGGGATCAACTTAAATTAAATGATCTTATGTTGTTGGGTCAACCAGAATAAGCACTAGTTACATCGGGCTGACGACGTTAAACTAAGCTCTTTGTGGGAGGCAACCCATACATATATGTCTATGTATTACTATTTTGTTTGATAAGTGTCTTATATATTAGTAGATAATAATCCTACACAATTGCATTTATCATAAATTAAGTCATATATTGGTATTGGAAAAAAGTTGGAATTAAATTGAACGAAAAATGAAAGTCACAAAATTTTGGCCACTGGCGCCGACGGCGCCAGAATGGGCGCCAACAGTGCCCAAGAAAATGGACCTCAGCGCCGACAGTGCCAATCGAAAGTACTGACGGTGCCGAGAGTGGTTTGATGGTTCATATGACTTTTGACAGACTTTGGTGGGATTTTGCTCCATAATAACCGCCGAAGGTGTTTTTAAATTCTTAAAAACTTCCTAAGAAAAACTTCCTAAGACGCCTAGACTAGAAACTTCCTATTTTGGGATTCCATGGCTTCCAATTCCAAAAATACATCAAGGTATGGAGTTTTCAAAAGAAGAAATTTTATTAGTTTTGACACGCAGAGATTATACGATAAAGTTATTATGAAGAAGAGATTGATCAAGGAAAGAGGATTTGTTAATCATGGATTGATCAATCCAAGTGCTCTAGTTGACAAGATCATTTTGTAAAGGTGATGGGAAGTTCTGTGTTACACTACCGCTGTTGTTGTGATACCTGTAGTGAAGGAGTTCTATGCAAATCTTCATGGATATACTCAAGGAGTTGTCTTCGTATGAGGTAAGGCTGTACAATTTACTCCTGCGAGGATTAATGAATTGTATATGATAAAAAATGTTCCAATATGTCATTATACAAATTTCATTCCTACACGAGATTTGATGCATGATGTTTATAATTTTTTGATGGATGAAAGTGATATGTGGGAAGTACGAGATGAAGTATATATTAGTTTTCCTGCTTCATCACTTAATCCAATTTTTAAGCAGTGGCATTTCTGGATGTTGGTAATGGAACTGAAGATGTTGGTAATGGAATGGATCATTCTTCACATGCTTCAACTCCATTGTAGGAAGTTTGAGTAGGAAGTTTGCTTGCTTTGAAGAAGAAATTGAAGAAAATTGATAGGGAACTTCAGAGTATTATGAATGCAGTGGGAGATCTTAAGTACCTTTTTGATCACCTTGATTGAAGAATTAAAGAAAATTTTGATCATACTGGAACTTTTGAAGCAGGATTAGTTCGGATGTTTAAAGAAAATGGGTAGATCGAAGAAAATTTGACATATCAATTCCCGTACTGATCCTTCTATAACCTTATGTTCATTGCCAATCCATGGGAGATATTACAGGAGGCGAAAGCACTGAAGATGAAGCGGAATGACTGTAGACTTTGGATTCTTTACTATCTTAAGAATATTTATGTATTTGATGTAATTGTGTGGATTTGATTTGATTTGGTTTGGTTTGTTTTTTTTCCATTAGAATTCTAAACTTTAATTATGTATATAGTTTTGTGTCAGTGTTTAGTGTTGTGGCTTGATTTCGACGCTGATTTATAATTAGTTTGCTTAATAGGTGTGAATGTGTGATTTATGAAATGTGTTTGTAAAAAGTGTGTTTTCATATATAAAAGTTAGTTTGTTGTTGTTTGTGAAAATGATTATTTATGAAAGTTTATTTGTGAATTATTGTTAGATAAAAATTTGTGTTTAAATATACTAAAAAAGCTTTGGAGTAAATTAAAAGGACATTAAAAGTTTGAAAAAATCAAAATAGTGAATTTAGGGCCTTCAGCGCCGACGGCACTGGCATGGGCGCCGACGGTGCCTTCGACTCGAGAGCAGTAATAACCCTTTTAATTTGTGATTTTCACCACAAAACCTCCATTTTTACCCCTAAAGTCACCTTCAACCTTCGATTTTCACATTTAAGGCATGATTTTGGGTAGATTTGAGGCAATTTAGAGGCAAGGGAACTTCATATTTCATTTTCTCTAGGTAAGAGCTACACTTTAAAGTAAAATTTTTTTATTTTCACCAAAGAAATTTCTCACATTGCCTAGATTCAAAAATTTTGTTTTTTGTTGGGAGTTTTTGAGAAAATGTTTTGTTGAAAAACTTTTACTTAGTGGAATTAAGTTTAAAGTGCTTTACATTTTTATTTTCAAAATTTTAAAATTTATTCGGATTTTTATCACATTTTTCTAGATTTCCTAGACAATTAGATCAAGCAAAAGAAAAATAGAATATGACGAGCAAAAGTTTGTTAGCTTTAAAGCTAGTGCTTGATTTCATAGTATTTGAGAAAAATAAGAAAGTGATTCCGGATCGAGGCTTCAAAAATCCGGGAGGAGAAGTTGAACAATTGATTAACGCTCGACAGTGGGAAAACTTCTGCTTTTTTACTACCGATGAGATAGCTGGGATAGTTATGGAATTTTATGACAACTTTCTAAAAGCTTCTGATGATTTTGTTTTTTTTTTAGGAAGAAGAGTGGAGTTTACTCCAAGAAAAATAAATGAGTTTTATCAATTAAAAGATGTTTATATATGTTAGTATCATTCATTCTCTGCCACAAATGAGGCCTTAGATGAGGTTATTTCTTTTTTTACTGGTGAGAAAGGGGATTTGAAAGTAAAGAATGGAGTTAAAGGCAACTTTCCCGTTATTTATTTTTGGGAGGATGATTCCAACAAACCATCATAGTGAAGTGACCAAGGATAGAGCCATCCTGAACTACTATATTCAGTAAGTGATGGACATAAATGTATGCTCTATCATTTATATGAAAACTCAATTTATTGCTCTGGGAGAGACCACTGGTGGATTGGCACACCCTGCTCTCATTTATACACTTTATGAGCATGCAGGATTTGATTTCAGACCTGATGGGGAGAGCCAGCAGGGAGATATTTTGAGGATGGATCATAGGATGCAAAACATGGAGGCCAGAAATGCTCATAGAGATGATCTGATTTGCCAGAAGTTTGAATATGATGCTGCTTATGATGATGCTTTAGTGAAATACCTGAGGGGTGATCATACAGTTCAGTTCCCTATTCACCATGTTTATACTCCATATCATCAGCAGAAGTTAGATGTTAATGATGAAGAAGATGATGAAAGGTAATCTTTTTGTTTGTTTATTTGTTTGTATTGTACTTTGTAATTGTATTGTTTGTTTTGTGATATTGTTGAGACTCTATTGTTATGTTGTAATGTGAAACTATAATGTGTAAAATTATTTTCATTTATAGAATTTAGTTTAGTTCTGTTGTTATTTTCAACACTTTGTTATATGTATTGTAATTAACTCTTTCTCAGCAAGTTTTATATATATTATGTGCAATTTAATGTTTTAAGCCTTGTAGTTTTTCATATTAGCACTTGTAGCATTTCAGAATTTATTTGTAAAAATCAGAATCTTCAACAGGTATGAATTTTCTTTATGTATTTATTGCTTTCTTGCACCCTTTTATTTTTAAATTTCTTCATGTAAATCTTTTAAAAAATTTTAAGTTTGAAGAGGTGTGGGGGGGGGGGGGGGGAGAAAAATTATTTAAAAAAAAAAAGAAAAGAAAGAATTTTTATTTGTCCTCACTTAACAATATTTTCAAAAATTTTAAATTTAACATGACCTTTGGTATTATGGGTTAACTTTGGATAACTATATTTATGCTTTTAAATATATAGTAAATTTAAGTAAAAAAAATTCAATAATAAATGCTAATTATAGAGACTAAGATATTTGGTAAAAGAGAATAAGACTATGTTTTTCTATTTTAAGTAAAGGAATTTGTATTTTTGAAGTATTAAAAATCTTAAAAGATTCATGTAAAAAGAAAAAAATATTAAACTTATGTAAATTTTAAGTTAATATAAATTTGTTAAGTGAAGAAATGTAAAAAAGTGAAGAAATGTATTAAGTGAAGAAATGTAAAAAGCTTTTAACTTTAAGAAAAGGATAGTGAAGTTCAAAATCATTAAAGGCTATCCAGATATAATAATCCTCACATACATAAAAAAAAAGAAGAAGAAAAGAAAAGAAAAAAGGGATTAACAATGATCCTAAAAAGTAAAAAAAAAATGAAAAAAAAAAAAAAAGATGTTGGGAGAAGCTTGAGGAGACGCCTAATTAAAAATTGGCTTCACTTGAATCAATTTAAGGAAAAAAGACTTGGAAACATGTTCTAAACTTTTTATTTGAGTATTAGCTTAATTATTAGTAAAGTTTTATGAAATTCATTTTCATATGAGTTTTCTAAGTGACTTTAATTTGACAAATTGTAATTTTTCTTAAAAGAAAAAGAGGATTAGAAATCTTAGACTTAATTACTGAATATCCTAGTACCTTTAGTTTTAACTGGAGTTGTTTTGAATTTTTCTTAAGTTATACTATTATGTTTAGCTAACTTAAATATGAAAGTCTAGAAGTTAAATTATTTACCATAAGTCATATTTTTATGTAGTTGAGGAGTTACTTGAGGACAAGTAACATGTAAGTTTGGGGGTTTTTGATACATCAAAAATATATGCATTTTTAAACCAATATTTTATACTTATTTTTGATGATATTGTACCTTAATGAAAGGTAGTTTGAAGTTTTCTTGCAGGTTGTTGATTTTTAGGACTTAAAGCAAAAATGAAGCAAAAAGGATGGAATTTGGAGTCAAAATGACATTTTTGAAGAAGTACTCAACGCCGACCACTTTAAGGGCAACGCCGATGACGCCGAACAACAGAACAGATGAAATTCTTACTCAGCGCCGACGGCGCCAAAAGTGGTTCAGCCCACATGTCTAGAAGGTTTGATGTATTTGGACAATCTTTTAAGAGATTTTGGAGGCACCTCTTGGAGAATCGACTTTGGGCTTTATATGGGGCTGAAATTCATCTCGAAAGTGACTCCTTTTCACTTCAAAACATTCCTCCACACTCCATTTTCGCCATGCTTCATAATCCATCTTCAATCCACCACCATATTGGAGTCCATTAGTGATTTTTATTTTATTGTTTTGAGTTTGTGTGCAGTTTGTGTGGTGAGATTTAGTGTGAAACTTTCTGTAAGAGTGTTGGAGAAGGAGAAAAGTGAGAGATATCTTCTTCCTGCATTTCTAAGAAAAGGCTACAAGGAATTTGCTTTAAGAAAGAGTTTTAGATAAGTTTTATTTGTTTATTAGAGTTGTATGAAGTTTATTTTATACATGAAATTTGTGTTTTTTTGTGTCTTCCTCATGAAGTCTGAGTAGTTCACTATATCTTTCTCCCTACTCTGAGATATAGTAAAATGAAGAGAATATAATGTGCAAATATTAAAATATAAAATAAATTAAGATGATTTTTCAACTCTAAACTTAATTTATTTTAATCTGGCCAATTGATTTGTTAAAATATGTTGTCAAAAAAATGATCTGGGAAATGAAGTATGAGTTCTACAACAGAGTGAGGGTCACATTTGATTTCATGAAGGAGAAATTCGTTCAAGAAATTAAGTGCAAATAAATAGGAAAATATTCTTTGTTGAGTGTAGAATTGGAGAATCTTTAGGGAGACAGACTAAAATCCCTAATTTGGTCTTAGTGTTTAAAAACTAAAGCGAGAGTTAGCCTTCGACCGGTTACCCTCCTCGCTTAGCCACAAATTTAGGGACTAAACCTAGGATTAGCCAATCATTTTTTATGCACTGTATCAGGGTAGAGAATTATAATTACTTCTATTTGGCACAATACATATTATAAACATATATCTCATCTCATTTCACCAGAACCTCATTGTAGTGGGAAGGATGCTTTTCCACATAAGAAATCTTCATTACATAAACATAGTTAGTAGATTAGTATTTACTTTTTAAACTTTGCACTTCTGTTTTCCTAATAGTTAATTACTTTAGTTTTGATAACATTTCAACATTCAAAATTAGTGACAGTGATTTTGTTTGATTTTCTATAAATTTCCTAGTAAAACTTATAATTGTCAATTTGCACCTTCTCTGTGGGGTCGAGATTTGGGGCTTAAATAGAAAGTTCTTTATTACTTGTTAATGATACGTATACTTGCATAAAATCCCATTATTAATTGCCTATAATTATATATATTTTACACAACTTACTTTTCATATAAGGATCAAGTTTTTAAGGATCAAGTTTTTTTTGGCATTGTAGTAGTGTCAACTTCATAAATCCTTACATATAAAAAATCGGGATCAACTCTCGATAAAAATCAAGGGGTATTATCTTCAAGAAGGTTAAATGAATAGGAATTTTTAACGAGATCAAAAAAAGAGGTGTGAAAGGGGAATGACTCAAATTTGGAACATTTTATGGAATCCAAAGAAAGAGAGACTAAAGGGTGTCACAGATCCGGAGAAGAACCTTAGTGACTTCCTAAGCTACCCTATGGTTTGGCTTCAGTTTAGAGGATAAATATTTAAATGATTCATCCTACCAATTTTATTAATTTAGGGCTCACATTCGTGTGAAAAGATCACACAAATAGCCTGGAAGAAGCGAGGGTTTAGGTCGTAATGAACAACAACCTTGGAATCCTAAGTCAGGGCTTATATTTTGTAGCAGAGCTATACAAAAGCCTAAAGATAACTTGAGGATTTATGTTGCACTAGGTGGAAAACCTCAAAGTTCTATGGCTATTTGTTTAATTGTAAAGAAAGAATGGTTTAGTTGATGTAGACATGCTTTGTTGTTGAAGATGATCGTATTGACCACAATGCTAGCTCCAAGCTCCTTGACGTGGAGAGCTTAAGTTTTTTAATGTGTCATGTCTTTATGTCAAATTAAATGTCTTAAGGTTATAGTTATTTAAATGTTCTGAGGAATACTAAAGTTGAGTAGAGTGACACCGGTTAGGATCCTACGGTTCCCTCGTTCTGGCACCACTATTTTCATTCGGATTCACTTAGTCCAAATGAATTTATTAAACTCAACTGAATGAGTTCCATACTTTCATTTAGACCGTGGGAAGTCTCATTAGCAACCGTAGGCTACCTCCTCTGAGGAATTCCCAATCATCCGATAGAGGCAATTTAATTTAGTTGCAATTTTTGTTTTGTGATATTTGTGATTAACTTTTGAGCTGTCTTATATTTTGAATGTTGTTGTGGTGGATTTTATCTTCTTTAATATTTAAATTTTACTTTTGGTTACGTGGCTATCCTAACAGTTTTGCTTTTGACATGCAAGGTCTCATCATTGTTTAACATGCAAATAAGGAACAAGAGATATAAAAAGGAAAATGCAATAACTTAAAATCATACCAGTCAATTCTTCTTGTTCCTCCCACCTAAAAGATTTACTTTGACAACGCATATATATAATCTTGTAAAGAATTTAATTTGCAGGAGTAGATGAAGGTATAGCTACCAAACCCTAAGTTATGACTTTCTTTAGCCTTCGAAAATCGTAGCGGGTGATTTTAGAACAAAATATGGCAAGTTCAATTTGCCCTTCAAAATATCCAAAAGATTTCAAAGTGTTCGGGGAATGACCCTGAACTACTTTAAGGATCTCTTGAACTATTTTGAGTTCATTTAGAACTTCATCATATTGTTCCATTAATCAACCAAGTTTAGAGTGTGACTACCCCGTTGCCCAGTGAAGCTTGACAATTCAATTATCCCATATATAAGATACTTAATCAATTTGATACATTACTTTAAAGATTATATGGATGAATGCCGCTAAGAAAAGCTCAAGTCATTAAAAATTTAGTGCACATCACAAATGGGCTTGAAGTGCTTAAAAGGTGTTAGTCCCCAATCGTATCATCTTCTAAATCCAATCAATTGAGTTTAGACATCGAGCCTAGGTCACTACCAAGCACTTAACAACGTGGTTAGAATTTTGGTTTATGTGACATATATTTTTATTGAAAGATCACATCATGATGATTAGAGAAATTATGATTTTGTTGATATTTAGAAAAGGTGGTAAGTGAGTTTCTACCTTTTGATCTAATCATGTTTCAATCATCCAACATATTTATTAAGGATCAAAATTTCCCATCCCAAATAGTTAATCTTAAATTTTGATTAAAGCACCAAAGCCTAAAATTAGAATCCTACCCTTGGGGCTCTTTATCTTATAATTCTTCAAGGAAAATTCAAATGGCCTTCAAAATCTTTGACTATCCTATCCATGGATTCATTAAAATGTCAGAGAGGTAAGTAATATTTTTCAAAATTTGATTTAATTTAAAATAATTATATTAACTCAAAAATAGGATTTTTCAATGCTAATTTATTTAATTAATAAAAAATGAAGTTTTAATTTATGGAAATATATTGGAGTTTTTCCTAAGTTAGAAAAATACTTAGATAAAAATTTAATGATTTTTTTAATAATATTGTAATTATTATAATTATTTAAAGGTTATTTTTAATGATTATTTAAATACAAAAATTTGTTTTAACCTTCAAAAATTACTTATAAATTTTTATTAAACCTCTATATGTCTAAGACACTCAGAGGAACAAATTTTATATCTTTATGATTTAAATTTAATTTATTTGAATTATTTTAATGGGAAAATAAGGAAAATACATTTTTAGGCCTTTGGAAATTTATTTTTAATTTAGAAAAATCAAGAAAAATATTTTAAGGGGTTTCAATTGATTAGGAAACAATTGCACACATTTTGAACTATTGTTGTATTTTTGAAAATTTTGATTATTTTAATTATTTTAAATTCATAATATACTTTAAAAATAAAATATTTTTTAAAAAATAACTTTTATTTTTATTAAATGCCTCTGATCACAAGGAACTGAGAAAACAATTTTTCATAATTTTTTTAATCTTATTTAACTTAATATAATTTATTTTGTGAAAAGATACTTTTTTTACTTATAAAATCCACTTTAATGGCCATATCAACTTACATAAATTTGAAATTTTAACAGTGAGTTAAAATGGTTTTTATGAACAATGTGGAATTGATTTTATCAATTTTTGATTTATATCTAATTTAAATAAATTAATACAAGGTAAAAATATTCAATTAATAACATAAATATAATAAATTATTCAAATTATCATAATATTTTTCCTAAACTCCTCTAAACACAGAAAACCTAAGAAAATTAATTCCATAATTTTTTGAGGAATATTTTAATTTACTTGATTAAATAAAGCAAAAGTAGTCATTTAGACTTGAAAATTTGGGTTAGAAGCACAAAGGTGCTGTCTAACTTTCAAAAAATTAGAGGAGGTGCCATTTATCATGAGGAATCAACCCTAAAAATTTCAAGCCATGGTAATAAGTATTTAATCATACTAAATAAAAATACCCCAGAGATTATTTATTTAATTCAAAATTATATACTTGACAAATAATTCTTATTTTTGGTCGACATTATTCTCCTTTATTCACTAAGTAAGTGAGTATTTTTCTTTTATTTTTATGATTTTTTCTACATAAAGTTATGATTTTTTAAAAATCAGGCATTAAAATAAATAAATAAATCCCCCATTTATCTACTTATCCACGCGGTGCCACCTCAACCTCGTCCGCTCTGAAGTCACCATGCAGCGCTCCGCCATTTGACGCAGCCAGCCACATAGCCACCTTGTCAGCCCGCCTTTTCGCACCAAAGATTTGTCCAGCTCAATCTACTCCATTGATTAAAGAAACGAACGATCAAACGACTCCCCATTTTCATCCCCAAATGACTTAGCCCGAGAATTTTTCACACTAAAACCCTAAGATCTTCGTCTAGACTCAATAAAACTGCATGGGTTTGTTTCTAAACCTTCAGCTACTCGGACGGATACATCTATATGGCTTAAAAATTGTGAAATCAAGCCATTACTCATAGAGAATCAAAACATGCTCGGGTTAGGGTTAGAGCTCAATATTATTGTCTAAGAGGGGTGGCCTCAATGAAATAATTGTGGTAGCTTTGATCGGGTCCAATGAACCTCCATATTAAATCTCAGGCCCTGGTGAATTTTCTGGCTATGTTTTTTACCAAGCTCGATTTTAGGTGTTGATCAAAGTCAGTGCTAGGGGCTGTTTGAGAGGGGGCTTTTGTGGGGAATCAACTCTTCTCTCTATGGGGATGGTGTGTGCACCATTAATTGAAGTTTAGTGGATTGTGAAAGTATGGGGAGATCTATCCTGGTTTAGGACAAATTTTGAACTCAAAATTGAGCTCTCACAGTGGGAACCAGAGCGGGAAAATGGTTGCAATGGGCTTAGGAGTGCTTGGAGAGTGTCTTAGAGTAATTGGACAGAGTTTCTCCAAGAAAATTTGAGCTCTTTTCTTTTTAACCATTGAAGGGTTTTTAAATAGAATTGCTTGGGCTGGCTGTCAGGGCCAATTACTGGGTGCTGAAGGATGCTTAGGTGGAGGGTTTCAAACTGCGAATGCCAATTGGAAATGACCAGCTAAGATGGGTGAGTTTGGGTTTGAATTTAGGCATGGGGGTACTCAATTTTGGCTCCTACTCTGATTAAGGAGGCTGAGCATAGCAAGAGAGGTGCTCAGGGGGCTCAGGGAACTTAGAGGAATCTGTTACAATAATTAATTTGGGCTGGTGAGTTTTGGAAAAAATATCTTTGGCTTAAGCAAATTAGAAAACAAATCACTTGATTTAGGAGACCTTTGGTGCATGACTCACCTAGGGTGGGCTAAGTGGGTCTAGCCTGGTCACTAGGGTCCACCTAAAAGCTGTGGTGTCATTAATTTGGTCAATAGGGCATGACTAAGTCAATTTTGGTTCATGAGTTCAATTTGGGTCAAATTGGCTTGAAGTTGGGTTTGGGTTAGGCTAGCTATGACATTGAGCCCAATTTATTGATCAATTTGGTGTAGATGTTTGGCATGAAGAATTTGGAAAATATTTGGAGTGATTATGAATTGATTTGGAGGTTTAATTTGGAGGATTTTGGCATTTGGTTAATTTTGAGGGTGTTGGGTTAGACTTGGGCTTAGGTTGGGCTTGGGTTAAGTTGAAATTCATGGTTAAAAATGGTCTATAGGAATATCATGAAGAATTTTCAACTTAAATAGGGTGTCAATTTTGGGGTATGGGCATTTAATTAGGTGACATTTGGGCACATGGCTAAATTGGGACAAATTTAGGGTTTTTGAATTTGGGTTGAAATTGAGTGGAATAGAGGCTTGAGAAAGGCCAATTTAGGGTTCAGTTTGGTATGTATAAGTGTTTTGAAGAGTTTGGGATCCAAATTGAGGCAATTGAGTGGGTCATGGGATTCAATTGGGTGAGATTGGGTCATATGTTCAAAATTGAAGGTTTTGGTTTGGATCCAAATTGAGCTGAAAGCATGAATCAATTAAGCTTGGATTTGGTTTTAAATGATCATAGACATGATTAATTTGAGTTTATAATTAAAATTTGGGAAAATTGCGGTCAAATTGATAGACATTTGGGGTGAATTTGGAGAAATTAGGCCTTTAAGGGCAATTTGGGGCTTTTGGTCAAAGTTGCTCAAATTGATCAAATTGGGTTTAATTGAAGGGTCCAAATTGGTTTGGGGTTTAGATAATTTTAGAGGTTTTGTGATGTTTGGGATACCAATGGTATTTTTGTAATTTTGGCAAATTTGGGGTATTTCAGTAATTTTGGGATATTTTGGGCAATTTGGGTAGTTGGAAATGGTTTGAAATAGTTTTCTAACATATTTGGGTATTTTGGTTGAAATTGGGAATTTTGGCCAAATTTAGGGTTTGGGGGTGTTTAGGTAATTTGGGTAGATTTGGGTGAGCCAAAGGCTAAGTTGGATATTTTGGTGAAATTGGGGTGTCAACCACCCTATATGAGCCATGGACCAATGGAATACACATTGGGTCCTCTGTGCATTTGTCCAAGCTAAACCCTAGCCTAGGGTTAGTGGGTCTAGGGGACCATCTACATGAGTCTCTTAAAGATCAATGGATCAAATTCAACAAGTTTTTGGTTTAGGTTTGTGAGTGAAAGTGACTGCAAGTGAGTGAACTAGCTCCATACCAACACCCAGGGTCAACCTTAAGGCTAGAAAATCTTATGGGGATTCAATTTGAGCTCCCCAATATTGACCCCACCTACTAATTGCTAGAGGGCAGGACCAATATGTGGAACTTCAAGTTGAGCAAGAAATGGTTTATAGTTTTTAATTGTGAGGGTTCCTTTTCTAGTCCTCTTGGAATAGTCAAAAGGATAGTTCTATGGCTAGATCCTAGGCTACTAAAAAGGAAAATAGATTTCAACCAAAAGTGAGTTCAACAAGTAGTAAAGAGGTCCTTCATAACCGTGACCAAAATATTGGAGGCTGAGTTGAAGGTCCCTAGTATAAAAGATAGCTGATGCTCTTCATTGAGGTGGAAAGTAAGGAGAGAATCAATAAAGATGAGATTATCACAGCCTCACTAAAAAGGGTCATTGAGTTGGACACATAGTTGGCTATGATGGTGTCCCCTAAGAACAATATTAAGGAGGTTTCTTATCAGCTCCAGGCTAGAATCTCCTTAACAGTTAAGCACTTGATAGAAGCTAAACTGATTGACGTAAATAAAAAGTAATTTTTATGCCTGCTTTCTGATCCAAAAGATGAAAACAATGAAGAGGTTGGGCCAACTAGAGCAGGAGGGGGCAACGATGGTGGGTGTACTGTCGCCTGGCTCATTTCTCTTTTTTCATCCCTATTACTTTAAGAAGATTTTGTTTTTTTCCTGGTTTCAGTCATTCCTCATTGTAAGGAACAACTGGTAGAAAAATTTGTATAATTTTTTTGACATTAATGAAGAAACTATTTTGGCTCTTGCTTGTGATTTTTACCTTACAAAATTAATGAAGAACACAAAGTACGCACCAAGTTTTGGTACCGTTGCTAAAGATTAAAGTATTCAAATAGTGATGTTAACTTGATAAAACCTAGCATACAAAAAAGACGCGATCACTTGCTCTTTATTCTAGTCTTTTGAATTTACTTCTGTATTACTAGGAATCTATTACTTAATGAAGTTGTTATTTATGCCAATTGATTCTTAATATTTCTAATTGTAGCTTCTTAACTTTGTAACTGACTTCCCACTTGTAACACCACTTCTTCTATAGAGAACATTTTCTCCAATTGTGGATTACTGTTAAAACCTGAAGGATACTAGGGCTATAATTACTATTACTTTTGTTTTTCCAATTTCCCAATGATTTTACAAGTTGCTCCTCCATTGCTGATTATTACCACCCGTACTATTCCAATTAAAGTTATGATGGTTCTTCCAACCTGAGTTATAATAGTTTGAATATGGGTTATTCTGCTTGTTGTTTATGTCATTCAAAGTTTCTAATGACGTTTGAGAATCTACTATTTGGCCTAATGAATTCTCTTCAATCATTGAAATTGAATGAGAAAATTTCATTCCAAATTGGTCTAACTTCCTTGAAATTGTAGCAACTTGATTTGCTAACATTGGAAAAGCATCAGATTCATGTATATTGGCTACTTTCTTAAGATTTAACGTCTTAGAAGGCCATTGAAAACTTTTATTAGCCATCTCTTCAATTAAAACATAAGTGTCATGGAATGATTTTGACATCAATGAACCACCAGAAGCGACATCGATAATAGATCTAAGAGACTCAGTTAATCCATTGTAAAAAGTTTGAATTATTAACTAATCTGGTATAGCATGTTGTGGAAACTTTCTCAGTAGTTCTATAAATCGTTCTCATGCTTCATAAGTAGATTCCCCTTCAAACTGAAGAAAAGTTGTAATATCATTTCTAAGCTTTGCAGTTTTTTATGGTGTAAATTATTTAGCAAGGAATTTCGACGCTAAATCACCTGAAATTCTGATAGATCCATGTGCTAATGAATGTAACCATATCTTAGCCTTATCCCTCAGCGAGAAAGCAAAAAGTCAAAGTCTTATAGCATTATCTGAAACACTATCATCTTTAAATGTAGCACACAATTCTAAAAAATTGGAAGAATGTAAATTTGGATCTTCAGGTAGTGCTCCCCCAAACTGATTATTTTATACCATTTGAATAATAACAAGTTTAAGTTCAAATGAATTAGCCACAACAACAGGTTTTTGAATACTACAATGAAGTTCAACTATTCTGGTTTGTATATTCTCTTAAAAATCTAAATTCTTGATTAATTTCAGCATTTTGATTATTTTGGTTCGCAATTTCTTGAGTTTTTGGTCTTTTTCTGTATTATTTTTTTTTTATTTATTTTTCTAGTGGTTCTTTCTAATTCAAAATATTAGGGCATTTGTCCTTTAAAACCTGAACTACGCATATATTACTATAAAACAACATAAGAAAAAATAATACATACAAGAACTTATTTAAAAACAACACTACAATTTTCTTATAATAAATCTAAAATTTTAAATAAGACTTTCTAAAAATTTCTTCAAAAATTTTTATTGTCCCCGATAACGGCGCCAAAACTTGATCCTGATTTTGTAGGACAGTACTATGCATGCGATTATATTCTTAATTTTTTCTTACTAGTATTTCTTACTTTGCAACGGTGCCAAATTCTTGATCCCCGACTACTGCTAGAAAAAAAACTTGACTTTGAAGCAAATAAGAATGTAATTATTATATTTAAATATGGGATACAACGCAAGTTTACATAACATTATCAAGTAATATAAGATTTTTTGATTAAGACCCTAATATTGAATCCACAAGGAGAAATACAATATGTAACTAAGTCAGAAGAAACTAGATAACAAATTTTACTATGCAAAATTTTCTTACTCAAACTATAGATGCTATAATAGGAATGAAAGTTCGATTGTTTTTGTATTTTTTTTTAATATTTGAAAATAATGTAAACAACTAACTAAATTTAACTAGATATTTGTAAGATGAAGACAATATAAATAAAATATTTTTTTTCCTTATCATGAATCAGTAACAAGTAAAGGAATTTTGTTGTGGAAGTATTCAAATTGTGGTGTGTCAAATAGAAGCAATAGTACTCTTTACCCTTACTAGAGATACTATAAAGAACATTGACTAATTTAAAGTTTGAATAGTTTTGAAGACGGGCTAGTTACGGAAGACACTAGCTCTCACTTTAGAGTTGCCTATTCTCCCTCCACCTAGGGGATAACATCTCATATCAAAAACTAAAATTATAAACCAAATTGGGGGCTTTAGTCTATCACTCTAAAGTGCTCTAATTCTACACCCTTCCCTATTTATTTGCACTAAATCATAAGAACTACATTCTCATCCATACAATCTCATGTGATTCTTACCATTAGTTGACTGAAACAATTCCATCTTGGATCTTACATGTTCTTACGACAAATATTAGCATCTTAATTGACTAAATCAAGAAGTAAATGAAGTAAAAAAGTTAAAAGCATCACAAGTTATTCCAACATTAAGGATTTATACTTCACAAAACTTTCATCTAATACTTATTCATTTATCATTTTAAGGAAAAAGATAAAGAAACACACAAATACCTTGGAGAAAACACAACCACACTTAAGTTTGAAAATAAAAATCATGAAATTAAACAAGAAGTCTAAATTAAAACAAAACGTAGTGACAAAGATAAAAACTTATCTGAAAACCTCTTCACCAAACTCTTAAAATTTCTTTGAATCTCTTCTTTTTCTTTCTCTTACAATACTTTCTACTCACTCACTGCAACTCCTCTCCTTCTTCTCTCTAAAAGTATCCTAATTAATCTAAGAGAGAGAATTGTCGTTGGTGTCTAGAAGGGGGTGACGACTCCTCTTCAATTCAATCCAAGTCCTACTTTTATAATTTTTTAAAAGATGTCTTGATGTCTCTTCAAAATGTGTCCACATTCAATGAATCTTCCAGGAGTTGCCTCCTTTTAAAAGCCAATTGAATGTATTTTTGTGTGCATTAACTATTTCTCACGTTTTTACCAAGAGTAGCTTCAAACACCTCTTCAAAAGTTTGTCCAAATTTATTGAATCATTAAGAAACTTTTTCTGGCGCCTAAGTGCGAGGTACTGGCACTTAGGCGCGTCCTTCTCTGTTTTGCTGGCACGTAAGCGTCAGTTCTGAGTGCTTAGGCGCCACAGTTCTTTTGCACACCTTCTTCATTTTTGCTCCAAATTTGATCCCTTTTCACTCATTTCACTATTTTTCATCAATTTGATTGTGCATGAAAGGAAAACACGCAAATACCTTTCATTAAATGGTAATATCTTAAAAATACGTATAAAATTTTATAGATAAATGTTATACATTTTAGATGCAACAACCTCCTAATTAAAGCATGAACATATATATAATTATCTACTAGTGGCTCTATATCCTTTATAAATAGGTGGTTCAGTGCATGTAAATGGGCTTTTTTACTCTTCTTTAACTTTCTCTTCTTCTCTTGTAACCTCTATTTTAAGATAAAATGTGTCACATAACAGGGGAATATCCCAGTTCGTCCGAAGGTTGCAAGTCTGTTTGCACTTTTGTTTTTCATTCATCTGTTTGTCTCCCCGAATTTCTCTCCTCATATTCCTTACCACTCTATATCTTTGATGTGCCATAGAAAGCAAATCCAGATTTAAAACTCAAAAAATTATTTAACGATAAAAAAAGTTGGCTCCCACCAAATGTTGATATTTTTTTTATTAATGTTTGTTTTCCACTTAACTTTTATAAAGCAGTAATTTTAGAAATTTGTATTACCTAATATCTAAGAAACAAGCCTCCATAAGCTATGCAAACTAGGCGATATTTGTTTAATATAATTGATTTATTCTGAATTTAAAATTAAATTTTTAGATTTTTTCTTAGGCTAACTTCAAGTTACAGTACAATGTGACCAATTATATATATATATATATATATATATATATTAATGTAAATAACTTTTTATTTTCTATTGAATTACTTTGATGGACCCCCGCCTAGGGTTTTTTTCCCTTTATTTCATTAATTCATGTAAAAATTCTAATTGTCTCCTGCAGTTTTATGAATGTGTGCTGAAAAATATAGTGCTCTAGGAATTAAAACATTTCTACAATTTAAAATTTTCTTACATGTAAAAATTTTAAAATGTTTACTTTTACAGTTTTCATAATTTTGGATCTTTTATTACACATTTGTTTCACATCATTAATGAAAATCTTAATTATGAGCTCCAGACATACTATTTTCATGAAGAAAATTTCAATTATTACCCTAGCAATCAATTATAATTAGAAGGGCAAAAAAACTAGAGGAACATTAAGGCCATTATCTTTTAATAATGATTTTAAATATATATGAAGACAATATGTTTTTCCGACACTTATATGTTGACAAGTGTCCTAACGATCAATCAAAAGCATATAATTTGGTCGCCGATGGACCATATCACTAAGCACTGTAGAGCTGTGATAAATAATCGGCTGGGATTATTCCCTTACTGCACCCCCTCGATTCTAATCACATCAAATTAAGCACTTCTCCATCCATCATGTAGCACTGATTCGCCCCCCTATAACAAAAGAATCCAATTCCTTCTTTCCGCTTCACCGCATCCTGTCCACTTCCGCCCCTTAAACAATCCCGAAAGCATCAAATGCCTTCCCATTCCACCATTTCTTAACCCCTCCGCCGCTGTAACACCTTCCTCTCAAGCAAAACCTCCTACACTTACAAATCAAACATGCCTTGGCTCTTACGTGAAAGAAGAGGCCCGCAATGGAAGCAGGGATGGCGAGCCCAGACTCTCAACTCGCTTTCCCTCCCGCCAGCGCCTCTCCTCACCATCTTCGCCATCGTGCTGCTTTTTCTTTCGCTTCCTTTGTCAAGAAAGGGTTATAGGGAGAGGGTGGAGCGTGCGGAGGTAGGGCTGCGACTGCTTCTGTTACTTGTGCCTTTGATGCTTGTATTTTTGGCGAAGTGTTTAGTTGTTGATGGGAGAATGGTATTGCCGGCACGGATGAGGGCGGAGCAGGAGGGGATACAAAGAGCGGGGAGTTCCTCGTGGGGGATGGCAGCCTTAGTGGTGCTGTTGCTGGTTTATGGTTTCGTTTCATTCTTCATTTTCATTCTTCATTTGAGTCGCAGTGGTTTAGGCCACTTTGGCGGAGATTGTAGGAGCTTGCTGTGTATGTAGAGGAAGGTGTACCTTGTGCACGCTTGTTAGTCTATTTTGTTGTATATTGTTAAATAAAATACAATATTGTATGCCAAAACAAATAAATATATCAACTACAAAATAAAAGAAAATAATTTCTAATTTTTTTTTCATGTCTTGAGATTAATATAGAAATAATTATTTATATATTACACGCATTTAAAAATAATTTTTTGATGAATAAATTCTAATAAAGCTTTTTTCTATTAAAATATATAAGATCGTTTACATGCATTCCTTCCAATTTTTATGAGTTTATGTATCTAAAACTTAAATTTTGCTCTCTATCGTGCAAATCAATTTATATCACAATAAAAATGTAATATTACTCTAACTTTTATAAAGTGTAGTACAACTTTTATAAAAGTACACCTAAAAATGAGCTGCACGAATCTCAAGTCATCTTAAATGTGGATCAACCCTCCATGAAAATCTATAATGCTCATAAAACTAACCGGTTGAAGAACTGTTTTATGATTGACAGCCAGTCGATCACCTTCCTAGAGCAAAAGACGATCGGTATCCTGGCAAAATAGCCGACTGAAACTGGTTTAGTGTCGATCAAAAGGTCTTTGTACATTAGAAGATGCCAAAGTTAGTTACTGATACAAAAATTAAAGTTTTATGACACCTCTATTAAAGCGGGGGAAAACATATAATTTTTCTATTTTAGCTCTCTATCTTCTATAAATAGTAGGTCCACAGCATTTATTACTGGTTTTGTAGGCCTCTACAGAATCTGGCGTTTTGAGGCTTTTCTCTCTAGACTCACATTTATAAGGAGATCTCTATCCTCTATTCTCTTGTAACTCTGTAGTTACAAAGTATAAAATGGGTCGCTGACCTAAAAGGACACTAACTCGCCTCTACGGGGCAAATCTGCATGTGCTCTTTTATATCATTCTCTATCTCTCTATTCTTCTCCATCATAATTTCAACTGCTCCGATTCTTGGGAATGTCTCATAGGATAAATTTGGATTCAACATCCTAATATGTGTGGTGAGTGTATAACAAGATACTGACATAAAGGGAGGTGATGCTAACTAGGAGAAATTATCTCAAAGACACATTAAAAACTGACAATGCAAAGAAGTTTAATAACAACAAATTTAAAGTAAAAAAAGTCACTTTCATGGCTATATTAGAGGATTTGGTTGGTGGGTGAGTCTCCCAAAATGGTTGGCCACAAAAAAAGTCTAAGCAAGCCGACCAACAATACTTGCAGTATGCTCAGTCAGCTCTAGGACACTGACAACATACTCAACAAATATAAAGAGTATTAATTTAAAATTTATTATGCTATGACACTTAAATCTTTTTAATAGTTTTCATTGGTTGAATTCAAATTTGGGAAGCTTCACCCCAATAAGCAACATGGATAGTGACCGTAAAGAGGATCAGTCAGCAAAATAACCCATATAGCTCCTACGTAGAAAATCATGATCTCTTAAATTCAATCAGATAAAGCTATGGAAGTGGTCCCCTATTCAGTAGTCACAAACTCTGGGAAGTGTATTACGGAAACCACCCTAGAAGTTAGTTTCGAGGGTTTCTTTTCCGATAGCGAGAAGCTCCGTTAAATGGTGTGGGCCAACTGAGGCAAAAATCCGACCAAGTAATTGAGACTTGGAAAAGTTAAACGTAAAGGTTTAGTGAAAATGTCACAAAATAAACCAATTCTGATGCCATATACTCTCAATTGATGTAAAATTAAAAAGGCAACTGATAAAGTCTATATAAAGGTCTGATCGACGTCTTAACAATGAATCTGATCCAAAAAGCCAAGCATAGAAAAGCCAATCTCAAATTTTAACTTGGACACAGCTCTAGAGGTGGTTCCTTAACTAGGACATGTTATGGGAATGATACAATGCATAATAACCTTTGTAGATAGCCTCAACAATTTCCATTGTGAAAACAATGATAAGGTCTGTGTATGTCTTGGTGAGAGGTGTAGGCATACCCGACCCGCAATTACAAAGTTATTTAAGTTTAGAAAAATGCTCATAAGCTTGGCCCAATTTATTTTCAACGGCTAGTGTGAAAAATTAAATAGTATATATAAGATGGTAAAAATGGTTTACACACTACGTGTACTACACAAGTATACATACTGTTTCAAGTAATACAGAATTTTCTTTTAAAACCTCAGTATTGATGTCACAAAGACAAGCAAACTCTTATAAACTTGACTTTAATAAAAAATTCATTTTAGTAAAATTATATAAGAAATGATTGCAAGATTTTGTATAATATCTACTCCTATCAAATTAGAAAGAATGCTAAGTATGCTGAGCAAACGAAAAATATAAATGCAAGAAAATCTAAAAAGTTTTTAAAATGTAATGTTACCACAACTCTAAACTAACAATGTATGAAGAGTTCAAATATTTATAAAGCATCCTTCCCCTAGGAATGAGTTTATATGTTGGGAAATAATTTTAAATTTAATTAAGGCAATGTGTCGGATAAGAGCAATTCATATCTTTACCCTTTGTCAAGTGCATAAAGAAAATTGGCTAATCCAATTCTACGCCCATCAAAACTTATTCTCCTGTTTACTTTCCCTTAACCTCAAGGACTACATTCTCATCCATAAGGCTAACTGTGATTCTTACTCTGTTGGAAAAAAGCCCATTTCTGGTCACTATATTTTACAATGGATTTTAAAAAATCATTTGGTCAGATTGATAAGTAAATTAAGCCTAGAGTTTGAATCATCACAATTTATAGAATTTTAAAAGCACTACTACTAAACTATGTTCTTACACATAATTATTCCTCATTGAAGGGAGAAAGATAAAGGAAAATACTCACATCTTATAAGGAAGAAACAACAACACATGAATTAATATATAAATTAAAGTGTACTAGACAAGATTAAGTAAAAACAAAGTGCACAACTTATCTTTGAACTACTTTCCATGCAATCCTTATTGTTCTGATGAATCACTTGCTCTCCTTATAATTGCACTTCGAACTTACTTTTTTTTTAGAGAAGGATTCACCTTCCCGAGTGCATAGAGTACCTAGGTATGTGAAGAGATTGTATTAATGACAAAGTAAATGTTGTTACAAAAATCTAATATATTAAAGACCTAAAAGGTCTCCATCCAACAAAAAAAGTGAGGGAGACAAAATTTTGCTAATTATAGGAGTATAAAATTTTAGACCTGCCCTGGCAAGACAAATAATAGGTCTATTCCCATCTCTATGGATAAACTGATATCTGGAATGAAGTTGAGATGTCAGTTGCTGCAAAATTTTAATCCATAGAAAAATATTTTACGGGCAATCTAGCTGGTGATTAAGAAAGTTGACCAATCTTTTGGAATCAGATCTAACTGTCAACTACTTGAAGTTGCATCTGTTGGAAATGGTAAGAGCCCAAAATACCACAAGAGTTTCAGTTTTCAGTGCATCTAGGGCAGAAATAGGAGACTATAAAGTAAGAATGCAGTTGCCTTGCTAGTCCCTAAAGACCCCACTAATCCCAACATTAGGACTAATGATGTTGCCATTAGTGTTCACTTTAATCCATCTCCAACCAGGATTTGGCCAAAAAATCAATTGAGTGTGGGGGGATGAGGCCATGGTCTCAATCTCAAATTCATTATATCAGGAATGTGCTTTAGTTGAATAACTTTTTCAATGTATATCAAGCAATTGGTAGCAATAACTCTAAACTCAGGAGATTTCTCCTCATGTTTGAGTTGGTTTCTAGCCATCCATAAAAACAAGGCTATAACACAAGGAATTGTTGAGAGGTTGATCTGGTACCATTTAAGCCAGCAGTGGTGAGAATTATGCCATGTGATTTCTAAGGTGTGAATCTTGCTTTGAGCCAAAAAAGTATTCCATATATTTTGTACAAAAGGACAACTGAAGAATAAGTGGCCAATTGATTCCTCATCTTACTTACACAGGGCACAGCAAGATGTTCCTCTAATCCCTTTAAGTTTTGTTATTTTATCAGTAAGAAGAACGTTAAAAAAAGTCTCCAACGGAAGAAAGACATGGAGGGGGAAAGAAAATTTCCCTAAATGTGTTTCCCCCATAGGTTTACCCTGATCATAATGGCTATACATGTAGGCTAAGGCAGATTGGGAGATTTTTTTTTTGATAATAATTGTATCTTTCTATGAGGGATCAATATGTATGTTAATGATATTTCTAATTTGGGTACTATCCAAGACGTGATTAAGAGTTTCAAGGTTCCAGTGGCAATCATTCCAACAGTAAGAGACTTTAAGATTTAAGTTACTAGGGGAAGGGTGAGAGTTAGCCTATCTCCCCACAAAAATCTAATTGTCTAGCCAAAAATTTAAGTCACCCTCTCCCAACTCCCAAATAAATAAATCATCAGCTTGTATTTTCACCTTAATCATATTAGACCAACTTCTAGAGTCTCCCAGCCTGGTGGAGACCGAAGTAGGATGTTGTTCTCTACAGTATTTGGCGATCAAGAGTTTGCCCAAAGAGAAGATTGGGACCTGAAATGTATCCAAAGTTTGCAGAAGTTGATATGCTTGAGATTATTAAAACATTTAAACCAAAGGCCCCCATTTGTAGAGGTCTACAAAGCTAGTTCAAATTAATCCAATGAACTTGTTTCCTTTGGCCTGACCAAAGGAACCTATTAAAGCATTTTTCTAATAGTTGTTGAGTAATTTTCCTTATAATAGCCATCTAAAAGGTATAAGAGGGGAAAGTTGATAGTACATGCTTCAACAAACTGATTCTACCCCCATTGGATAAGAATGAATTTGTTCAGCAGTTGAGTTGGTTGTGAATTTTAGTTACAACCTCATCAAATTGTGTTTTCCTTATTCTACCTTTGAGTAACTGTACTTATAGGTACTTGAGGGGATTCAAATTGATAAAAGCACCAGTAGAGGTTGAGATCCACTCTTTAACAAGTGCCTTCACCTTATTTGCTAAACTGTATGAGGCCTTTTGTTTTGTTCAACTGCATCCTAGAGAAGGCTTAACAATTTTGTAGGGATTGATAAATTAGTTTCACAGCTGGTTTAGTAGCATTTGAGAATAAAATAATGTCATTAGCATAAGAGAGGTGACTAAATGCAATGTTAGATTTGTGAATAAATTGGATATGGGGAGATGTCTGACATAGCTGATTTAACATTCTCAATAAATAGTCACAAATAAGAA
Source organism: Phalaenopsis equestris (assembly GCF_001263595.1). Taxonomy (NCBI): domain Eukaryota; kingdom Viridiplantae; phylum Streptophyta; class Magnoliopsida; order Asparagales; family Orchidaceae; genus Phalaenopsis; species Phalaenopsis equestris. The sequence goes on along the minus strand of NW_018165704.1, from coordinate 91,320 downwards.
TGAAGATAGTGGGAGAAAGGGGATCACCTTGTTTTATTCCTCTTAGAAATTTGAAGGAACATTGAGTTGGACCAGTAATTAGAGAAGAATTAGAGCTATTAATATGTCATCTCATATTCAATGTGATGAAGTTAGTAGGGAAACCTCTGCCATCCAGAACCTCCTCAATGAACCCCCAATTAATGTGTTATAAGATTTTTTGATATCCTGTTTTAAGAGACATTTCCCCCTCTGCAATTTTTGTCAATGTCTAAAATCGTTTATTGAGCCAAAAAAAATTATCTACAATGCTTGCCTTTGATGAATGTAATTTGGTTTGGGCCAATCAGCTGATTTAGGTGAGATTGTAGTCTAAATACTAATATCTTGCTGATGATCTTGGTGACCACATTAGTGAGACTAATTGGCCTAAATTGGTCTCAGTTGGTGCAATGGTTCTCTTTAGTTATAAGTATGATAGTGGAGGTTTTAAGAAAGTTAGGCGGATTCATCCCTTTAATAAATTCTTGAACCATCCTAATGATGTCAGGTTTAACAAACTTCCATGTCTTCTTATAAAAATCAGCTAAGTAACTACCTGGGCCAGCAACCTTACTACTATCAATTGAGTCAAGAGTAGCTTTAACTTCCTCTTCTAGTGGGATATCAGCCAGTTTTAACTTGCTGGTGTATTTCTTATCCAGTGAAAATAGTGAATGATTAACTAATCCTCTATGGTCAGGGGGTTGCGTGAGTAAAGTTTGGAAATGCTCCACAACACTAGGAGCAATATGCTCAGGATAAGTTTTCCAATACCCAGTAGAATTTCTAATTTTTTTGATAATGTTGCACTTCCTTCTGTAATTTATACAAACATGAAAGTACTTAGAGCTCTTGTCCCCTTCACATAATCTTGATTTGGAAGCTTTCTGAATGAGAAATTGTTCTTGTAGATTGATGGCAGTGAGGAGGTCTCCATTGGCAGAGTGCAGTTTAGCTTCAGAAGTCAGTATGCTAGCAAATTACTACTATAATTTTAATACCTAATCTTTAGCAATAGTCACTTTATTGTGAACTTTATCAAATATTGACCAGTTCCATTGATGCAAGTGCTTACCCAATCTCTGTTGCAGCACTCAGAGTTTAACCCATTGTTGGTCATTATGATTGTTGATCCAAATAGTGGCAACTTGAGTAGAGAGGTCAGTGTGGGAAGCACAGACATTGAAATATCTGAAAGGTGTTTTAAGATGAGATGAGTGCCGGTAATGAAAATGATGAGGGGTCTTTGGTCTGAACCTGCCATAGAGGAGCGAAGAACAGTTGTATAAAAGAAATCTGAAAGCCGAGCATCATGTGAAAACATTTTTTCGATTCTTTCCCATGGAATGCCACATTGTAAATTGAAGACCTATAAACCCCAAGTCATGTAAACCAACAAGGATGATTTTTTCATTAAATTGTGTCATAGAGTTAAATGAAAGGGGTCTCCCTCCAGATTTATCACAAGGTGAAGCTAAGCAGTTGAAATCTTCACCAATGAACCATTTTGTAGACATTGTTTAGCTAACAAAAGAATCTTATTCCTTCTTTCCACTTCACTATATCTTGTCCACTTCCACCCCTAAAAAACCCCAAAGCATCAAATCTCTTCTCATTCCACCATTTCGTTACACCTCTACCACTATAACACCATTCTCTCAAGGAAAACATCCTAGACTTACAAATCAAACATGCCTTGGCTCTTACATAAATGAAGAGGCCCATAAAGGAAGCAGAGATGGCGAGCCCAAACTCTGAACTTGCTTTCCCTCCAGCCAATGCCTCTCCTCACCATCTTCGCCATCGTGCTCCTTTTTTTGCTGCCTTTGTCAAGAAAGGGTTATAGAGAGAGGATGGAGCATGTGGACTGATAGTGACTTTATATATGCTTAAAAATATAAGAATTTGATATTGCTGCTAGAAGAATTAATTCCCCGGCAACGGAGCCAAAAACTTGACAGCGGTTATAAATTCGATAAAGATGTATATAAAATATTCAATAATTACAAAGTCACTCTTATCAACGTAAGTATATATATCGCTCAAGTAATATAGGGCTTTAATAGAGTCTTGGATATCGATTCCATAAGAAGTAATATTAGAGGCTACAAACTAAGATTTTAGAAAATCAATACTTAATCATAACAATATAGTTCAAATTGCTTATCTGTCACTACTAGGCAATTGAAATAAATATGTAATTTTAATAACTCTTAAATAACTAATTCTATTAATAAAGTTTCTAATGTGAAGTTCAATATATAAGAAAGCATCCTTATTCTTGTCAAGAAATAAAAGTGAATGGATAAAGTGAATTAGTTCAAATTGGATTGTGCTAAATAGGAGCATACCTATTCTTTACCCTTTGGTCCAGACATAAAGAACATTGACTAATCCTATCCTTGTTTACTGAATATGCGGCTAGGCTGGGAGGATACTGGCTCTCACTTCAGAGCTCCCACGTTCCCCTCGCCTGAGGGCTAACATCTACACTTCAACACCCAAACGATAAGAAGTAATTGAGGATTTTAGTCTATCACTCTAAAATCTCCAATTCTATGTCTGATAATTTTATTTCCCTATTTATTTGTACCTAACTTTCAAGGACTTTGACCTCCTTGAATCTTGGATGTAATCTTCACTTTAGTTGTAAAAATCAACTGTCGGCGCTATTCTATAATGGAGAGTTGCTCGTGAGAAGCTGTCGGTTACCAGAATCAAAATGTCGTCGCCCGCCTCAAAAGGACGTTTTAATTTACATATATATTTAGTTTTAGAAAAATATGAAATCAAACTGACCCCATATTTTTCATAGTTTAAATGAATGAGCATTGTACCTTAAACTCTGTATCTATCCCGAAGGACAAACAAAAGACTTGAAGATGAGGCTCGATCAAATAAACTAAAGAATCTATGATATTCGTTTGGTCTGTAAAATCTTTATATTTGTCAACAAGTTCCTATATTTAATATAAATAAGTAAATAGGGTTTATATTAAGCTGGGTTTGGACATGCTTCCTATAAGGGCAAGCCCCTATAGTTAATTACATCTTAAATGACCAAAGTCACCTAAGAAGACTCTAGATAAAAATAAAGAAATATTATCTTCAAGGAGTTTCAAAGGGCAAGACTCTTTAATGAGATCAGACGTAGATGTGTGAAAGGGGATTGGTTCAAATTTGGAATATTTTATTGTAGAATCCAAAGGAGGATGAACTAGAACTAGGGGATGTCATGGATCATGTCATGGATCAAGAGGAGAGCCCCAGTGACTTCCCAAGCTATCCTAATGTCTGGCTTCAGTTTTGAGGAGAAAAATTTAAGTGTTTCATCCTGCCAAATTTATTAGATAGGGCTTACGATCACACAAATAGCCTGGAAGATGTGAGGGTTTTGGTCGTGAAGAACGACAAACTCAGAATCCTAAGACGAGTTAGGGCTTATATTGTATAGCAGGGCTATATGAAGGCCTAAAGATAAGATGAGGGTTTACGTTGCATAAATAAGCAACCTCAAAGTCCTATGGCTTTGTTGTTTAAGTTTAAGGAAGGAAGATTGGTTTAGCTGGGGAAGACAGGTTTTGCTGTTGAAGATGACCGTGCTGCCCACCATGCTAGCTCCAAGCTCCTCGTCGTGAGGAGTTTGAGTTTTCAATTGTGTCAAGTTATGATGTCAAATCAGGTGGCTCTTTGGTTGAAGTTCTTTAAATTTTATGAGGGCATATTAAAGTTGATTAGAGCGACACCGGTTAGGATCCTACGGTTCCCTCGTTCCGGCACCACTATTTTTTTATTTGGATTCACTTAGTGAAGATGACCGTGCTGCCCACCATGCTAGCTCCAAGCTCCTCGTCGTGAGGAGTTTGAGTTTTCAATTGTGTCAAGTTATGATGTCAAATCAGGTGGCTCTTTGGTTGAAGTTCTTTAAATTTTATGAGGGCATATTAAAGTTGATTAGAGCGACACCGGTTAGGATCCTACGGTTCCCTCGTTCCGGCACCACTATTTTTTTATTTGGATTCACTTAGTCTAAATGAAATTACTAAATTCAACTTAATGAGTTCTATAATTTCATTTAGATCATGGGAAGCCTTGTTAGCAACCGTAGGTTACCTCCTCTGAGGGAATCCCGATCATCCGATAGAGACATCTTAATTTAGTTGAAGTTGTAGTTTTGTGTGATGTTTATGATTAAATTTTGAGTTGTTTTATATTTTGAATGTTGTGGCAGTGAATTTTTATCTTGGTTAATTTTAATTTTAGTTTTGGTTTTGGTTCTGTGGCTATCCTGATAGTTTTAATTTTCCATGCAAATTTGTATAAGCACAAAAGTATAGCATAAGAGTACAAGAAAGACAATGTTGTAAACTATAAAAAACATACTTGGCGAGTCTTCTTGTTCCACCACCTGAAACTCAAAACACATGTCAGGGTAGATTATATAGAGGCAAAAAGTCAGGTTTTGGTAATTTTCCTTACTTTATGTCATATCTTGCTGGGTCCTTAGGAATTTAATTAAGGATGATTCTGTCAAGCAAAACATATTAAGTTTAGTAGATCTTCAAGATATCCAATAGGTCTAGAGAAAGAAGCAAGTCCGTGCTACTCTGTCACTGCTTGGTGGACAATCTCGAGTTCTTTTAAACTTATTATGTTTCTTAATAAGTCACCCTATAAATACCCTTAATGCTTAGTGAGCACTGATGTCTCAATTATCCCTAATAATAGGGTAATTATCACTTGTGATTCAATTTAAGAATTATATGGGTGAAAGACCTTAAAGAGGCAAGTTAGTGTTATTGGAACACTTAGCCAAATTTTGATCCTAATTGAGCTTGTAGTGTTTAAAAGATATTTTAATTTTAAATGATGTTTACTTTTCTAATCCTTATTTAGATAAAACTTGATTTAGCCTACGTCACTACTAAGCCCTTAAGACCTAGGTAAGTGTATTAATTAGTTTTGAAAAAGGTTTGGCTTTAGGTGGTCATGATTCATAAATTGAATTTTATTTGAAAATCAAAATAGAGGTATTAGATTGATTAATTATTGACTTCAAAAGTCATACCCCTAAGTCCTGCATTCATTTTATTTTAATAAACTTCAAAATTTTAATGATTTATAAATTTATTAACTTATCTTTTCAATTAGAAAAGTGAGGTTGGTTTCTACCAATTAACCCCTTGTGTTTCAAACATCAAATAAATTGATTTAGATCAGAGATTGCCCATTTTCCTTCTTGAGTTAAGCCTAAATGTTAATTAAGGCTAAATTTCCAAAATTACACATTTGCCCCTAAGGCTCTATCACTTCATAATTTGTCTTGTCAAATTCAATTCATGTCAAATTCAATTCAAATGACTTTGAATTTTTATCCTACCCCATTCATGGGTCAATTAAGACATTAGAGGAGAAAATGTGATTTTTAAAATTTTAATTTAATTTATATAATTATTTTCATGCAAAAATAGGATTTTTCAAAGAAAATTCCTAATTTAACCAAGGTAAATCCTAATAGCTTGAGATTATTACTGGAGGTAGACTTAGCCAAAGAAGCCTTTGGACTAATTTTCATGATTTTTAGAATTTTATTTGAATTTTAAGAATTATTTTAAGTTATGGGGTATTTATTAAATATAAAATATTTTAAATGGGGAAAAATATGTTTTGTATTTTTGAAAAGTTTCCCTGATGTCAAAGAACTCAAACAAGAAGATTTTTAATTTTTTATGAATTTTATTTGATTCATTGGAATTATTTTAATGAAAACTCATTTTTAGCCTTTAAAAATCATTTTTAAGCTTTAAAATTCAATATCATTATTTAGAAAACTAGGAAAAATATTCTAATTATTCTTAAGTGATTAGGAAGCAATTTAGAACATTTCCATGAGTTTTATTATTTTTGTGATTTTTAGATATTTTTAATTATTTAAATATTAAAAATAGACTAAAAATGAAGTTTTTATTTTAAATATCATTTTATTTTTAGAAAATATCCCTGATCACAGAGAACTCAAAAAATAATTTGTTATAAATTTTGGAGTTATATTTTGATTTTTAAAAGTCATTTATATTCCAAAAATGATGTTTATCCTTAAAAATTAATTTAAGTTTTCAAATATACTCAAAATATTTTGAAATTTTTATGGTGAGCTCTCTGGATCATTAATAACAGTGGAGATAAAAAATCAAGTCATTTAAATGTTTATATCTTTCAAAATTAGTTATCTTAATGATTTAGTGTTCATAAAAATTAAGTACATTTTAAATGACTTGACCTATAAAATTATTTCCAAAATCTTCTCTGATCATAGTGGACCTTCCAAAATTTTCTTGGAATTTTCTAAGCACCATGCTAATTTCCATGACTATTTTAAGAAAGTAATGCACATAGACTTGAAAAATGGGATCCTCTTTCTAGGGACCTCCTCTGACTTTAGAAAAACCAGAGAATGTTCTTCTTGACAGAGGCTACAACATGCCAAAAATTCAAGCTAAATTCAAGCTATGATGATGGCTATGATGATGAGTCTACATGCATGGAAAATCAAAAGATTCAAATAAGTATTTAATTAATTAAAAATATAATATTCATCAAATGGAATTCAAACTATTTATACATTATTCTTCTCTTTTCACTGAGCAAAAGGATTTTTTTATTTTATTTTTATGATTTTTCTACACAAAGTTATGTATTTTTGAAGTTAAGGCACTTTAAATAAATAGAAAAAAGCCCTATATTTCTACATATCCACTCGGCGCAGTCCCATTTGACGCCACCGTCCACGCCAGCAGCCACGTGTCCCAATGTTCATGTAAAGAAGCACTATCCAACTTTATCTTGGTCATCCATTCGATACACGCTTGATCAAACGACTCCCCGTCATCGTCCCCGATAGAATGATCCCGTGACCGTCCACACTAAAACCTTAAGATCTCAGCCTAGACTCAACCAAATCACTTTGGGTTTGATCCTATGGACTCTTCTAAGTGAGGCAAACACATCCATATGGTAATCATGTAATTAAATTAAGCCTAATCAAATAGAGAATTAAAATAGGCTCAAGAGGGGGAGAAGTTTTATACCTTTGCTCTGAGAAGTGAAGCTTCAATCAAAGGGCCTTGGCACGTTTTTTAGGGTCTAAAGAGGCTAGGGATTAAGCCTCTTACTGTGGTGTGAGGCCTAAGTAGGAATTCGATCACGACCGGATTTGGGTGTTGGTCTAGAGCTATGGTAGAGGCTCTGTAGAAGGGGAATTTTATGGGGCTTTGGCTTCTTTCACTATTATGAAGGTGTGGGTTGAGTTAATTTGAGTATGGTGGAGTGTGGAGGTGTAATGAGCTCTGTCCTAGTTTCCGACAAGGTTTTGAGCTCAAAATTGAACTTTGACAGTGACAATTGGTGAGGTAAAGTAGTTCGGATGCACTGAGGGGATCTTAGAGAAGCTCTCTGGTCAATTTGGGGAGGTCCCTCTAAGAAATTTTTAGCACTCTTTGCCATGGTCGTGGGAGGTGCTATTTATAAAAAATAGCAAAGGAGTGGCTGTCATAGCCAATTAGAGGGTGTAATGTGGTGCTTAGGTGGAGGGCAGAGGAGCTCTACATTTCAATTTAGCTGAGCTGGCCTCTAGGTTTGATTTGGGTGACGTTCCATGGGGGTGTCTCTTAATTTGGCCATTTTCTGGCCACTAGGCTAGCTGGCCGGCCAGGGGGAGGTGGCTAGGTGCTCAGGGCATCCAAGGGAATCCATCACAATAATTTAATGCAAAAGTATTTTGATTTGGCAAGGATTTCTTAAGCATGTATAATTTTTGGGATCAGATCACTTAATTTGGGGGACCGTTGGACCATGGCTTGGTTTTAGGTGGTTAGATGGGTTTTGGCTCAAGATGGGTTTTGGCTCAGGTTTTGGCTCAGTCTTAGGGGTCAACTAAAGGCTGAGGTGGAGTTAATTTGGTTGCTTTAAGGTGGTTGGGTCACATTTATTGCATGGGCTCAATGTGCGTTCAAGTGATTAAAGTTTAGGTTTGGGATAGGTTAGCCATGTCAAATGACCAACATAAATGTTGCATTTGGTGTGGATGATCATAATGAACAACTTTGGTGAAGGATGAAAGTGGTTCTAAGCTTAATTGAAGGGACAATTTGAAGGAATTTTGAATTTAATCAATTTCGTCATGTTGGGCTAGGCTTGGGTCTATGTTGAGCTAGACTTGGGATAATTCCAAATTGATTATTGTAAATGGTCAATAGAAACCCCAGGAAGAGTTTTCAACATGAATTGGATGCTAATTTGGGGTTTAAGGCAACCAATTGGGTGAAATTTAGGGACTTAGCCAATTTGGGGCTAAATTTGGGAATTTTGGATTTAGGCCAAAATAAAATAGATTTTTGGCTTCACCAAGGCCAATTGATGGTTGATTTTGATGTGTAGGAATGTTATAAAATTTTTCAACATTAATTGGGGCTAATTGACTAGGCTATAGGTTCAATTTGGTGATATTAGGTCACGTGAAATTGGGCTCAAATCATGGGCCAATTAAGCTTGGATTTAGTCTAGTTTGGCCATATCAAAAGTGAATTTGATTTTAGGATTGAAATTGGGATCAATTGAGATCAAATTGATGGACATTTGAGTTGAATTTGGGCCTTTAAAAGGGAAATTTGAGAGTTTTGATCAAATATGGTCAGATTGGCCAAATTGGGTCATGTCATAGTTGAGGAAAATGAAATTGGTAATATTTGGGAGGTTTTAGAAATTTTTGGGATTTTTTGGAATTTTGGGCCAAAGAGGGGTATTTTGGTAATTTGGCCAATTTGGGGATTTTGGGTAATTTGGATTTTTTTCAAGGTGTTTGAAATGATTTTTGAACAACTTTGGGTATTTTGGCTAGATTTGGAGATTTTGGCCAAATTTGAGGTCCCAAGGGTATATGGGTAGTTTGGAGAATTTTGGGGGCAAAAGGCTAGGTTGGGCATCCTAGTAGAGTTGGAGTACCAACCACCATAAATAGGCCATGGACAATTACAAACCCCATATTGGGTCCTCTATGTAGTGGTCTTAGGCAAACCCTAGCCTAGAGCTAATAGGTTTAGGGAACCACCTACAGGAGTCTCCCAAAAGTATCAAGGGACCAAAGCCTAGAAGTTCTTGGTTTAGGGTAATGAGTGATTGTGAGTGCAAACAAGTGCCTTTGCCCTAGACCAACACCTAGGGTCAACCCTAAGTTCTAGCAGTCCTAAGGGTGACTCGTCTTGAGTTCCCTTATATAACCCTACCAACTAAGTGCTAGAGGTTAGGACCAATATGTGGAACTTCAATTTGAGTAAAGAGGAGTGTGAAAATTCTAATGGTGAGGGCTCCTTGTCTAGTCTTCTAAGAATAGTCTATAGGAAAGTCCTATGGCTAGACCTTAGGCTACTAAAGAGGAAAAACTGAACCTCAACCAAAAGTGAGGTCAACATCAACATATTTTAACAAATCAATTGGCCAGATTGAAAATAAATTAAGATCAAAGTGAAAAAATCATCACAACTTCTTTAACATTCTCAAGGCTCAACCAATTCAAGCCACTAAACATTGCCTAAAATAAGTCCTAGGCATCATGAGAAAGACAGAGAAAACTACTTAGAGCTCATGGGGAAGATACAACAAAACTCAGAATTTTCATACAAACGTAAAGTCATACAAACTACAATAAGTAAATACCACTTATATCTAATTCCTCCCCAAGCAAGTCCGTGAAGTTCCTCTGAATCTCCTCCTTCCTTTTCAGTACACATAATTCGCCTTTGAAGCGTTAAGGAGGAAAAAATCTCTCACTTTCCTTCCACTCTTACAATCTCTCAAAGAATTCCACACAATCTAACCCTAAATTAAAATCTCTACACTCTACACCCATTCTACACACTCTACACTCCCTTTCTAATTTTCGGCCAAAAGTTTCTCTTGAAGTTGTAGAAGAGTTTTCCCAAGAGTTGCCTAAGAATCCACTTAAAAATCATCCACATTCAATGCACCTGTTGAGATAACCACCAATCTCTCCATCGGCAGCCTTATGGAATATTTGATTATGAATTCTCGGGAAAAACCATTTTTAATCTCTCGGGAAAAACCCGCCGTCGGCGCCGTAGAGCTCGCCGTCGGCGCCCTAGTTCAAATCTTCATTTTTTGGCACGCATGTAATATTTTTTGCATAATATGGAGGGCAGATTTAATACCTTTTTGCATCTTTTTACTCCAATGACCTTTTTGCTACAATGACCATAATTCATCATACCTGCAACAAAACATCAAAAATACCTTTCTTTAAAGTGCAATATCATTAAAATTAGTGTAAAATGATATACATAAAAAAAACATATTATTTGGTCAAAATCCCCCAAACTTAACTATTATTTGTCCTCAAGTAATTTTAGTACTACATAAAAGTTATGATCTATTGTAGTAACGTTTTAATTCAGAAATACTATAAGTTTGATTTAAGCAAATACCATAGTGAGATTTTAAAAAAAAATTCAAGTAATTAAATTAACTCTGTAGGTACAAGATTATCTAGTCATCAAGTTTAAGAGTTCTAGTTTTCTATTCATTTCAAGAATGACTATATGTTGTAATATCAAGTCAATTAGAATATTCAAATGATAGGAACTTCATGAGAACACTACTAGTAAGAGATGCTAATCCATAAATATAAGTCCAGGAATGTCTTTAGGTTTTCCCTTTAGGTAGGTCCAAGTGAAGCCAATTTTTAATTAGGCATCTCCTCAAGCTTCTCCTCGCTTATATACTTTTTCTTTTTCTTTTTCATTTGGATTGCTTTCAATCCTATATATTT
>NW_018165704.1:79139-80195 GCF_001263595.1 Phalaenopsis equestris | reverse complement strand
ATTGAGAACATCTAATAGTTAATCTTTTTCTTCCCTCTCCCAAACTTAAATTTTTCAATATGGAATGATACATGTGGAAAGAAAAATTCTAAATATAAATCATACCTCAGTACTTTAGGCATTGTCACCATTCTGAAATTTTTGCAGTCCTTCTCAAATTTTTTGCTTCCACTGGTCTATAATATTAGGAGCTTTCTATACATATAAATCATTAGAGAATTTGCTGGGTAATGAAATTTTGAGATAAGTACAAAACTAAATATTATAAAAACACAATATTTCACTAACACATCCATAATACTAAGTAAAAAATAATTACAAAGATATTAAAATGCAAATAAAAATCACATCACATTATAATTTTACAAAGCACTAATCAATATCTATTATAACTACACATGAAAATTTCAACTACCACACTAAACAATTATAGTAATAATTAAAAGTTATCCAATTGCAACATAAAAATATAGAACAAAAATGAAAGTACAAATAAACAAACATCTATCTTTATTACACAAATTACAAAAATAAAAGTACATCAATTACTATGATATATCAAAATCCCATGTTGTATCTTCATCTCCCTGGTCAGCAGGTGGATTGGGTTGATACTGAGTATAATGGGAGCATTCAGGAAAAGTAACATCAGGCTCACCTCTGTAGTGTCGGGCCTGAGCTTCGTAGTAAGCTATCTCAAAGTCAGAATGCCTCTGTAGGTACTCACTATCATAATCTTGTCTACATTCTAATCCCTCAATTATTTCATTTATTAGCTTTATACTCTTTTGCTGCAAGGTCAACTCATTCATTAAATCATTCAGGGTAGGGGAACTAGAGGAAGGAAGGTCATAACTAGTAAAGGGAATATCTGTACTAGTAGAAGGTTCTTGACTCCTACTCCAAGATCTCCATTTTTCAAGGGATTCATATGTCTTCAAATTAGATTTACTAATGGGTTTCATAGGTTAAACTCCTTCTTCATCATCTCCAGCTTCAACTCCAGAAAGTTGGCAAAGTGTATAAATAAAGCCAGGATGTCCCAGACCTCCACTT
>NW_018165704.1:73880-78948 GCF_001263595.1 Phalaenopsis equestris | reverse complement strand
AAATTTACCCATTTACCCGTTCTTGTTGCTTTATCTTCCATGTCCCTTTCCCATCAGTGAGAAAGTTGATGACATCGTTCAGCAGAACTTCCATTGTACTGAAGGTTTCATAATGGCAGTTATAGGAGTCTGGGACTTCATAAAAGGAGTTAATGCGGGCGACACTAAATTCAACAGAAAATCCTCGCACTCGAATGATTCCGTCCTCAGCGGTGCCGTCCTCGGAATAGAACGCATTGACATAAAATTCTTTCACAATATTTACAGCAGCCTTATTGGTGGTATAACAAAAGTCTTCCCACCCCCGCTCGATAATAACACTTTCAATTTCTCCTCTAGGACTCTCAAAAACTCAATCTTGTATACATTTATTTTTTTCCATTATATACATTTCTTCCATTCAAATACTGAAGTAAATCTTGATTGAGCCTTCGCATTGACGAAGCGAGACTCGTCAAACCCAAGTCCCCTCTTTTGTTGAGGAGCCATGTCAATCTAATCAAAATTATAAAAAAAAAATCCAAAATACACTTCAAATACTCAAATAATGGCTTCCAAGAGTGACTCCAAGAGTTTAAAACTAAATTCCATGAATTTCTTCCAAATGTTCTCTCCATATTCTCAAAATTTTTGTACCTTCTCAATATGGAAGAAATTCATGGTGAAAATCAAATATTTTTAGGTTGGAGTGAAGCTCTAGGTTGGGGTGAAGCTCTTACCGAGAGATGATAAAATCCGGTGTCTAAATGCTTTAAAATCGCCCCCAAATTCAAGATCTTCAAGTCTAGATCAAAGTTTTCATTTTTTAAGAGGAAGGGGATGATAAATAGTGGCGGTTGATTGGTCAAAATTGCGGTTAAAAGTGTTTTTTTGGGATCTCGCCGTCGGTGGGGTCTTTAGCGCCGTCAGCGAGCTCTTTTGAATTAAATAGCCTAAGTCTCAAGAAAAATCCATCATCGATCGGGTGTGTCGATGGCACTGTCGGCGAGATTTTCAAAATTGGGTCAATTTTCAGTTTTTTCCATCTTAAATCAATTTCAAGCCTCAACGACATCCGTTCAATAATTATAGAAATAAATTTTAAGTGATTAAATGATGTACTAACTCAAGTAAACATTCACAACACAAAACATCACAATTATATATAAATTCCAAGGGTTACAATACACGTTACACGAAACACATAAGTTTTGTATTTTCTCAACCTTAATACATCAATTCAGCGTCGCAATTCAAGCTCTTCCGATTCAATGCTTATTTCTCCTCTAACGAAGAGGTTATAGAAGGGTCAGTATGGGAATTCTTCAGTAGATTCCTCTTCTATCAATCTCATTTTTCTTATCAATTGAATTAAACTATCTTCAATATGTCCATAGTGAGCAAATTGTTCTTTCATCCTTCAGTCTAGATGATCAAAAAATCAAAGATATTATTGATTGCATTCATAACATTTTGTACCTCTTCCTCCAATTTCATGATTATGCATAGGATCACTAGTGTCTTGTCCGGAACTAAAGGCTGAATAGGAAGTGAATTTTGAGATGATTGATCCGCAATAATAGTCATATCATTCTCATCTTCATTGGCTGAGAACCTCTAAAGGCTTCTAAGGAAGAAGTACATTTTCCCAATTCTCATAAGATACTTGGAATTGACCGCAGAGTAAGAAAATTGTTGAAGGATGTCTAAGCCCATAAGTTGATCAATGAACGATCAGGCCCAAAATAGACTTCACAATTATCGATCCAATATCAATCGACTGTCCCATTTGGATACAGTAATTCACAATAGCACTTTCCTTAGTAACTTTACCGATCTTCATTGTCGGTAATAGATTTGTAGAAATGAAGAAGTTCCAATGTTTAGAAATGGGGTTTAGAAGTGTCGCAGAAAAACTAACGTACCCGTTTTATCTCATTTCCCAGTCTTCAGTTTCATCCGTCAAATATTAGTAGATCTCATTCATTAGGTTTCCTGTCGGGACGAAGTTGGAATAATGGCAGAAAGGAACATTCTCGATCATATATAACTCATTAATCTATGCAAGAGTAAAAGTTTTCCATGTACCTCACACATAGACGACTCCCTCGTTGATTCCATGCAAATTAACATAAAACTCCTTCACCACAGGAACAACTACGGCGGCTGTAGCGTAGCACAACTCTTCCCATCTTTATCGCACAATCATCTCTTCAATTGCTATTGAAGGATTGTTCAATCCTTGATTCATGAATCCTCTTTCTTTGATTAATCTCCTCTTTATCAGCTCTTTGTTGAAGATTCGTTGCGCCTCAGAATTAATAAACTTTCTCGGGTTGAACACTAGCAATCTATGATTTTCAGGGGAATTAGACGCCACAGGGATGAATTTGGTGGAGTTTCAATTCTTTTTTAGGGAAATACAAACTTAGGAACCAAATTTGGAACTTTATAGGGAGTAACTCCCACCTAAAACCGCCAAAAACCATCATTTCAAACTCTGAAAACAGTCATTCTGCCATTCTCACTGTCGGCGGCGTCGATGGCACTGTCTGTGGCCGTCGATGAAGCCTTTAGAATTAATTTCTTGGACTCTCAGGAAAAACCCGCCGTTAGTGGCGTCGATGGCGCTGTTGGCGCCCAAGGCAAAAATTTCACAGTTTCTCTTTGGTCTGAATGCGTCCCATTTTTTTCTATGGATTAAATTTTTATGATGATTCAAGGGTAAATATGAGTAGCAAAGTTCAATATTACACAAACTAACGATAATTTGAAATAAAACTACTGTAATCACAATAAAAATAAAGATAACTATTGTTTTCCTCCCACAAAGTGCTTGGTTTAATGTCGTCAGCCCGATTTATTCAAACTTTATTCAGGTTGACTGATCATTAAAACCTCTTTAAAATTTGGTATTTTACCCTCAAAATATGGTTGTAATTTGTGTCTATTTACTTTAAATCTATTCCCAGTCTTTTGATCTTCAATTTCAACAGCTCTATAAGTATAAACTTGAGTCACAGTGTAAAAACTTAAGTCACAGTAAAGGGTCCTAATCAACGAGACTTCAATTTCCTAGAGAATAACGGCAGCCTAATATTGTAAAGAAAAACTTCTTGTCCTGGTTCAAAGTTCTTCTGATTAATCTTCCAATCATGCCGTAACTTTAGTTTCTCCCTATAAATTTTTTCATTATCATAAGATTCATTTCTTAATTCTTCTAATTCATTCCACTATAATAATCTCTTCTCACCAGCATCTTTGAAATTGTAATTGAATTCTTTAATCGCCAAATATGCTTTATGCTCCAATTCTACTGGTAAGTGAGAAGTCTTTCCAAAAATCAGCCTGTAAGGAGTCATTCTAATATGAGCTTTATAAGCAGTCCTGTAAGCCCATTATGCGGTATCCAGTCTTCAGTATCCAATTTAGTGGACCAATCTATTCTACTAGGGTTTATAGTCTTTTCAAGTATTTGTTCGATCTCTCTATTAGAAACTTCAGCTAGCCCACTAGTTTATTTGAGGGTGATAAGTAGTAGTGATTCTATAAATAATATTAAATATATCTGCCAATCTCTGAATATATTTATTCCTAAAATGGGATCCTCCGTCAGTAATAATCATCCTAGGCATTCGTATCTAGTGAAAATATTTTTCATTAAAAATCTTGAAACACTTTTAGCGTCACAGTGAGGTAAAGCTTGTGCTTCAATCCACTTTGAAACATAGTCTGCTGCTATAAATATGTATAAGTTCCCATATGAAGGAATAAATGGTTCTATGAAATCTAATCCCCAAACATCAAAGATCTCAACATCTAACATGAAATCTTCTAACATGAAATTCAGATGAAATTCAGAGGCATTTAATTTCTTTTAGATATATTGCCTACTATTATGAAAAAGAAAAACTCAATGAGAGGATTGCAAAGCTCTCTGGTGGGGTTGCTAAAGAGATTAGGCCAATAGAATCCAACTTGTAAAATTTTATAAGCAGTTTTATCAATGCCAAAATGTCCTCCAAATTCAAAATCATGACATTTTTGAATGAGACATTTCTAAATGATTAGTTCAGTTTCTTCATAATGTATACATCTTCTCATAACATGATCCTTACATTGTTCATAATAAGATTCTTACATTGTTTATATAAATTAGCTTCATCCCAACAATATGCTTTTGCATCATGAATGAATTTTCTTTACTGTTGCAATGCCAGCATAGGTGATAAAATATCACTTACAATATAATTAACAATATCAACATATCATATTATTTTCCACTCATTAATATTATAAAGTTGTTCATCAAGAAAATTATCTGTAATTTCATTATCAGTGTCAGATAATTCATGATTTTCTAATCTCGACAAATGATCAACAATTTGATTATCAGTTCTCTTTCTATCAATAACAACAAAATCAAATTCTTGAATCAAAAGTATCCATTTAATTAACCTTGGTTTGACATCCTTCTTTTACATCAGATATTTAATGGCAGAGTGATCAGTGTGCACAACACATTTAGTCCCAATTAAATAAGATCTAAATTTGTCTAAAGCATACACAATGGCCAGTAACTCTTTTTCAGCAACAATACAGTTAATTTGAGCATCATTAAGAGTTTTACTAGCATAGTATATTACTTTAAAAATTGTTTCATACCTTTGTCCAAGAACAGCTCCAATAGCATAATCACTAGCATCGCACATCAGATTGAATGGTTTCTCCTAGTTAGGTGAAACTATAATGGGGCTGTGATTACTTTTTCCTTTAATAACTCAAAGACATTTAAATAGCTTTCAGTAAATTCAAATTTCTTATCCTTTTCTAAAAGTTGTAATTTTTGAAAAATCTTTAATAAAATGTCTGTAAAAACCAACATGTCCAAGAAAACATCTAACCTCTCTTACATCAGTAGGTGTTAATTTACAGGTGTTAGTTTAGATATATCTAGAATTTTTGCAGGGTATGCTTCCATATCATTTTCCAAAATTTTATGCCCAAACATAATTCCTCCAGCAACATTTAGAAATTTTTAAATACTGACATTTCTCCCAATTTAGAACTAAATTAGTTCTTTCGCATA
>NW_018165704.1:72468-73866 GCF_001263595.1 Phalaenopsis equestris | reverse complement strand
TTTTTTTTCTTTGGCATAACTCCAAAACTTTTTCAAGATAATTTAATCATGCGTCAAATGATGTTCCAAATACAAAGTAATCATCCATAAACAAATTAACTTCATCATCAATTAACTTACTAAATATAGTCATCATACATCTCTAGATTGTTGTAGGTGCATTACATAATCCTAAAGGCATTCTTTGAAGTAAAAGTTCCAAAAGGACTAGTAAATGTTGTCTTTTCTTGAACCTCAAGAGCAAAGGAATTTGATGGTAACTGGTATATCCATCTAAAAAACAAAAATATTTGTGCCTAGCAAGTCTATCTACTATTTGATCTAAAAATGGTAAAGGGAAGTGATCTTTCCTAGTGGAAGTGTTTAATTTTCTATAATTAATGCAAATACGCCACCCAGTAACTTTTTTTATAGGTATTAATTCATTAGTCTCTTTTGTTTCAATAGTCACTCCTCCTTTCTTAGGAACACAATGAATTGGACTTACCCAAGCACTGTCTGAAATAGAATATATAATTCCAATGTCCAACCATTTCAAAATTTCCTTCTTGACTACTTATTTCATCATTGGGTTTAATCTTCTTTGTGGATCAACTCTTGGTTTATATTGATTATATCTTTATAATTCTTTGCATATAGATCGAAGGACTGATTCCCTTAATATCAGCTAAGGTCCAATCAAAAGCTTTCTTATGGCTTTTTAATGTATCCAAAAGTCTTTGCTCTTGCACATCATTTAATTATAAAGATATAATAACATGTAGTGTAGATGAGTTTCATAGAAACACATACTTCAAGTGGTTAGGCAATATTTTCAACTCAAGTTTGGCTGGTTTTATAATTGACGGAAGTAGATTCTTATCAGCATTTCTTGTAATATCCAACATCTCAAATCTTTCCTGAACATAATCTAATTATTTATTTTCTATTTCATCCAAAATAACTTCATCTTTGTCAACAACAGGGTATTTCATAGAATTCAAAATATTCTTTAAAATGCTCGTTCAATAGATGTTCACTAATGTCAATGCAAAAACATTCATTATCTCTTTCAACAACAGGGTATTTCATAGATTTCACAATGTTAAAAGTCACTTCTTGATAATTAAATCTCATAGTTAATTCTCCCTTTTGAACATCTATCATAGCTTTTCCAGTAGCTAAAAACGGTCTCCCTAAAATGATAGGTATTTCTGTATCTTCCTCCATATATAAAACAATAAAATTCACAGGAAAGATAAATTTATCAACTTTTACTAACACATCTTCTATAACTCCCTTAGGATAAGTAACTGAACGATCTGCTAACTGAAGAGTTACAGAAGTAGGTGAGACTTCTCCTAATCCAAATCTTTTGAAAATTGATAGAGGCATAAGATTAATGCTGGCTCCCAAATC
>NW_018165704.1:19113-71514 GCF_001263595.1 Phalaenopsis equestris | reverse complement strand
TTTTAGGATTTACCCTTTCAGAGGGCCATTGAAAATTGTTGGTAGTCATCTCTTCTATTAATGAATAAGCCTCATCAAAATGTTTTGACATTAAAGAACCACCAACCACAACATCTATAATTGATCTAAGTGATCTCACTAATCTATTATAAAAAGTTTAAATTATCAACCAATCTGGTAACGAATGATGAGGGCACTTTCTAAGAAGATCTTTAAATCTCTCCCAAGCTTCATATATATAAACTCTCCAACAATCTGACAAAACGATGTTATGTCATTTCTAAGTTTAGTAGTTTTGGATGGAGAGAAATATTTGGATAGAAATTTCTGTGAAAGTTCTCCCTAAGTTCTAATAGATCCAGGTGCTAATGAAATTAACCACATCTTAGTCTTATCCCTAAGTGAAAAAGGAAAAAAGTCTAAGTCTAACAGCATCGTTCGAAACTATGTCATATTTAAAGGTAGCACAAAGTTGAACTAGCGAGGTGTAAATTAGGATCTTCATTTTGTGTACCTCTGAATTGATTATTTTGTACCATTTGGTTAATAGCAGGTATAAGTTCAAATGAATTAGCAGCTACATGAGGATTTTGGATAGATAAGTGAATTTCATCTATTATAGGATTTGCATAATCTCGTAGAGGTTTAGGTTGGTGTTCATTTTCTATTTCTTGATTGTTCACGTTATTTTTCATTGTGTTAGGATACTTAGGTTCTCTTCATAGTTTTATAATTCTTCTAATAGTGCACTCTAATTCCGAATCATAGGGTATAAGATTTTTAGGTCTAAATTTACGCATATTTACGCATATTTTTAGGTCTAAATTTACGCATACAATTGAAATCAGTACAAAGAAAAACAGTTAACTAAATATGAAAATAAGTTCCAATTCCAGTAAAAGTTCTCTAATAGTCATAATTTTTTTGTTACTCTAATTATGATTCTTGTTCACTCCCCAACAACAGTGCTAAAAACTTGATAGCGACTTTATATAAGCTTAAAAATACAAGAATTTGATATTGCTGCTAGAAGATTTAATTCTCTGGCAACGACACCAAAAACTTGACAGTGATTATAGATTCGATGAAGATGTATATAAAATATTCAATAATTACAAAGTCACACTTATCAACGCAAGTATACTTATTGCTCAAGTAATATAGGACTCTAGTGGAGTCCTGGATAACGATCCCACAGGGACTAATATTAGATGCTACAAACTAAGATTTTAGAAAATCAATACTTAATCACAACAATATAGTTCAAATTTCTTATCTCTCACTAATAGGCAATTGAATTAAATATGTAATCTTAATAACTCATAAATAACTAATTCTACTAATAAATTTTCTAATGTGAAGTTCAATATATAAGAAAGCATCCTTCTCCTTGTCAAGAAATTAAAGTGAATGGATAAAGTGAATTAGTTCAAATTAGATTGTGCCAAATAGGAGCATACCTATTCTGTACCCTTTTGTCCAGGCTTAAAGAACATTGACTAATTATATGCTTGTTTATTGAATCTGCGGCAAGGCTGGAAGGATACTGGCTCGCACTTTGGAGCTCCCATGGAGCTCCCACGTTCACCTCTCCTGAGGGCTAATATATACACTTCAGCACCCAAACGATAGAATCAAATTGAAGATTTTTGTCTATCACTCTAAAATCTCCAATTATAATTTTGTTTCCCTATTTATTTACACCCAACTTTCAAGGACTTTAACCTCCTAGAATCTTTGATGTAATTGTAACTTTAGTTGTAAAACTCAACATATTTTAACAAATCAATTGCAAATCAATTGACCAGATTATGTCCTATTGTTCTCAACCCTAGGGGTTTTTTACGGGTAAAGTAAATTAAGATTGAAGTGAAAAGATCATCACAACAACCAATTCAAATCACAGGCTCAACCAATTCAAATCACCATTTTACAAAATCTCAAGGCAAGGAGAAAGACAGAGAAAACTACCCAGAACTCAACATTTATATAAAAAAGCAAAGTCATACAAACTACAATAAGTAAATATCACTTATCTCTAATTCCTCCCCAAGAAAACTCCTCAAAGTTCCTCTGAATCTCTTCCTTTCTTTATAGTACACAGAATTCTTCTTCAAAGCGATATGGAGGAAGAAATCTCTCACTTTCCCTCCACTCTTACAATCTCTCAAATAATTCCTCACAATCTAACCCTAAATTAAAATCTCTACACTCTACACCATTTTTACACACTCTACACACCCTCTCTAATTTTTGGCCAAAATTTTCTCTTAAAGTTGTAGAAGAGTTTTCCCAAGAGTTTCCTAAGCATCCCCTAAAAAATCATCAACATTTAATGCACCTGTTGAGATAATCGCCGATCTCGCCATCGACGGCCTCGACGGTACCATCGGTGGCCTTCTAAAATATTTGATTCTGCACTCTCTGAAAAAACCCGACGTCGGCGTCGTTGGGCATCTTGAAACTCGTCGTCGACGGCGTCGATGATGTCGTCAGCGCCTTTAGTTCAAATCTTCATATTTTGGTACTTTTCGCTCCAAATTTGCTCTTTTTTTGCATATTTTTGCTCCAATGACCATAATTCAACATACCTGCAACAAAACATCAAAAATACCTTTCTTTAAAGTGCAATATCATCAAAATCAATTTAAAAAAGGTATGAAAATCTCAACATATTTTCCTTTGGTCATGGACGTAGTGCTCTGATCCTGAGAATATAGTTGTATAAAAATTATAAAGTTTATGATTAATAAATTTAAGCAATTAAGGTTGGGATTTACGCAAGTATATGTATCATGATCAAGTAATAAAGGACTTTCTATTTATGCCTTGAATATGGATCCCTCGAGGAAGGTTTAAATTTAAAATAGTAAATTTATTAGGAAATTTACAGAAAGTAAAACAAAATTACTGTCACAAATTATTAATGCTGAGGTATGATCAAAACTAAATTATTTAACTATTAGCAAAACTAAAATGCAAAGTTTAAACAATAATTACTAAACTATTATGCTATGTTTTTGTGATGAAGATTTCTTATGTGAAAAGCATCTTTCCCACTACAATGAGGTTTTGGTGAAATGAGGAAAGATAAATGGTTTAATATGTATTGTGCTAAATAGTATTGTGCTAAATAAAAGAGCAGTTTTAATTCTCTATCTTGATACAGTGTTATAAAAAATCATTGGCTAATCTCAGGTTTAGTACCTAAATCCATGGATAGGCTAGGAGGATACTGACTCCCACTTCAGAGCTCTCACTTCCCTTTACCTGAAGGCTAACTCTCGCTTTAGTTTTTAATCACTAAGACCGAATTGGGGATTTTAACGTGTCACCCTAAAGGTTCTCCAACTATATACCCAACAAAGTATATTTTCTTATTAATTTGCACTTAACTCCATGACCAAAATTATCCTTCATGGAATCAAATGTGATCCTCACTCTGTTGTAGAATTCATACTCTATTTCCTAGATCATATGTTTCATAGACATTTCAGCAATTCAATTGGCTAGATTAAAAAGTAAATTAAGTTCAGTGTTGAAAAATCATCACAATTTCTTTTATATTTTAATACTGGCACATCCATATTATCTCATTATTTCACCATATCTCAGAGTAGGGAGAAAGATAAAGGAAACTACTCAGACTTCACGGGAAAGATACAACAAAACACAAATTTCATATATAAAAAAAAGTTCATACAACACTAATAAACAAGCAACACTTATTTAAAACTCTTTCTCAAAGCAAATCCCTCGTATCCTCTAGTAGGAAATGTAAAAAGAAGAAATCTCTCACTTTTCTCCTTCTCCAACACTCTTAGAGAGGAATTCACACTTAATCTCAGAGCAAAAACTCTAAAATCTTAAAGAAAACTCACTGATAGACTCCAATATGGTCGTGGAATGAAGATAAAAATTAGAAATGACACTAAAGGAATGAACTGGAATGAAGAGAAAATAAAGATAGAGTCCAAGAGAGCCCTTTTT
Source organism: Phalaenopsis equestris (assembly GCF_001263595.1). NCBI lineage: Eukaryota > Viridiplantae > Streptophyta > Magnoliopsida > Asparagales > Orchidaceae > Phalaenopsis > Phalaenopsis equestris. Next base: position 67,524 of record NW_018165704.1, on the reverse strand, counting down.
CTGATGAATTTTGCCCTCTAATAGAGCCTAGAGTCGGTTCTCCAATAGGTGCATCCAAAAACTCTTCAAAAAGCGTCCAAATCATTGAATCTTTTAGAAACAGGGTCTGCACCGCCATAAGCGTCGTTGGCACCAGTTTTCCACCAATTAATTTCTTGCTCTCTATTAAACGATGCCATCAGCGTTGCTTCTGGCACCATCAGTGTTGAGCAACTTTTCATATTCTCCATTTTAACTCCAAATTTCATCCTTTTTTCTTCCTTTTTGCTCCAAGTCCTAAAAGTCAACAACCTGCAAGAAAACATAAAAAATACATTCCATTAAAGTGCAATATCACAAAAATGAGTATAAAATATTGGTCTAAAAATGCATATATTTTTGGTGTATCAAAATCCCCCAAACTTACATGTTACTTGTCCTCAAGTAACTCTTCTACTATATAGAAAATATGACTTATGGTAAATAATTTAACCTTTAAATTTCCATATTTTAGTCCAGTAAATAAAATAGCATAACTTAAGAAAAATTCAAAACAACACCAGTTAATACTAAAGATGTAAGCATATCCAGCAATCAAGTCCATTGTTTTTTATTCTCTATTTTTTTAAGAAAAATTGGAAATTGTCATATTAAATCAACTTAAAGTATTCATATGAAAAAGAACTTCATAAATATTTATTAGTAAATAAGTTATTTCTTAAGTATAAGTTTAGAAAATATAGCCACGCCTTCTTCTTTAAGTTGATTCAAGTGAAGCTAATTTTTAATTAGGCATCTCTTCAAGCTTATCCCCACGTTATTTGTTTTTCTATTCTTTTCTTTTCAGGATCTTTTTCAATCCTTTTTCCTCTATTTTCATTTCTTTTCTTTTTTTTTATGAGGATTACTATATCTAGATAACCTTTAATGATTTTGAACTTCACTATCCTCTTCGTAAAGTCAAAAATTTTTCACATTTCTTGACTTAACAAATTTATATTAGCTTAAAGATTTCATAAAGTTTAATTATTTTCTTCTTACATGAACCTTTGTGATTTTTAATATTTCAAAAATACAATTTTCTTTACTTAAAATAGAAAAACATAGTCTTGTTCATTTATACCAAATATCTTAATCTCTAAAATTAACCTTTATTATTGAAAATTTTTACTTAAGTTTACTATATATTTAGAAACATAAATATAGTTACCTAAAGTTAAACCCTAATACTAAAGGTCATGTTAGATTTTAAAATTTTTTTAAAAATATATTTAAGTGAGGACAAATAAAATTAAGTTTATTTCTTTAAAAAGGAATTTTTCTATCTCCCCAAACTTATATTTTTAAAAGATTTAGCATGAAAAACTAAAAAATAAAGGGTGAAAGAAAACATTAAATATATAAAGAAAAGACATACCTATTGAAGGTTCTAATTTTGAAACTTAATTCTGAAATACTGTAGGTGCTAATATGAAAAGCTACAAGACTTAAAACATTAAATTTCACATATTACTTATAAAATCTGCTGAGAAAGAGTTAATTACACTACATTTAACAAAATACTAAAACTAATATACTAAAACTAATAACAAAACTAATAACATAACTAAATTGAATTTTAGGAATGAAAATAGTTTTACAACCTACAGTTCACAACACAACATAACAACAAAATAAAGTCTTACAATCTAACAACAAACAGTCTCAACAAAATAATAAAAACAAGCAACACAATAACAAAGTACAATCAAACATACACTAAAAGAAAGATCAACAACCATCATCATCCTCTTCTTCATCTACATCCAAATTCTGCTGTTGATATGGAGTAAAAATAGGGTGAGTAGGAAACTGAACTGAATGATCAACTATCATGTATCTCACCATATCATCATTATAAGAAGCATTATATTCAAATCATTAGTGTGAGCATTTCTGTCATCCATGTTTTGTATTCTATGATCCATTCTTAATATATCTCACTGCTGAATCACCATCGGGTCCAATAGTTCTCGAAGAGTAAGGTCACTAGAAGTAGGGGTCTTAGAAGTAGAAGGAATATCCCTGATCTTACCTCCATATCTCCAATCAACATGAGATTCATATGTCTTTACGTTAGCAGGCCCAATAGGTCTTAGGGGCTCAATCATCTCCTCATGTAATTTAATGTCAACTCCTGCCTATTCACAGAGTGTAAGAATAAGTGCAGGGTGTGCCAAACCACCAGAGGTTTCTCTGAAAGCAATAGATCTAGTGTTCATTAAATAACAGAGCCTACATTTATCTCCATCACCTGCTGAATATAGAAGTTCAGGATGGCTCTATTCTTGGTCACCTCACTATGATGATTATCGGAATCATTCTTCCAGAAATAAGTGAGTGTCAGGCCTTAGATACTACATTAAGCATAGAAAGGGGAAAGTTTACCTTAACACTATTTTTTACTTTCTAGGTCCCTTTTCCATTAGTTAGATAATAAATAACCTCATCCAAGGCCTTATTTATAGCAGAAAACAATTTGTACTTGCATCTGTAAACATTTTTCAACTGATAAAACTCATTAATTTTTCTTGGAGAAAACTCCACCATTTTTCCACGAATAAAAACACAGTCGTCAGAAGCTTCCATAAAATTTACGTAGAACTTAATCAGTGCACCAATAATCGCATCGGTAGTAAAATAACAGAAATTTTCTCACTATCGAGCATTGATCAATTGCTCTACTTCTCCACTAGGATTTTTAAATCCCCAATTCAGAATCACTCTTTTATTTTCATGTAGACTATGAAATCGAGAACTAGCCCTGAAGCTGACAAATTTTTGTTCACAATAATCTACTTTTCTTTTTTCTTTTGCTCGTTCTCGGTGCCATGGGAAATCTAAGAAAATTTGATAAAAATCCGAATAAATTCAAAAAATTCTAAAAATCACAATGTAAAATGCTTTAAACTTAAATCCACTAAGTAAGAGTTGTTCACCAAAGGGTTTTCTCAAAATCTCTCAAAAAATTCCAAAATTTTTGGATCTCGGCAATGTGAGATAAATCCTTTGTGAAAATAAAAAAATTTTAGTTCAAAGTGCAGCTCTTACCTAAAGAAGATGAAATCTGAAGTTTATTTGCCTCGAAATCGTCTTAAATCCGACCAAAATCAAGCCTTAGGTGAAAAAACTGGAGGTTGAAGGTAACTCAAAGGGTAAAAATGGCGTTTTACGGTGAAAATCATGAAATTTAAGGAGTTTTGGCTGTTCTCAAGTCAAGGGCACCGTCGGCGCCCATGTCAGCGCCTTAAGCGCTGAAGGCCTTAAAATTCCAATTTTCAATTTTTTTCAATTTTAAATTTCCTCTCAATTTTCTCCAAAGTTTTTTGAGTATTTTTAAAGACAAATTTTTATCTAACAATAATTTATAAATAAACATTTTAACAAACAACAATAAACTAACTTTTATATATGAAAATACACTTTTACAAATACATTTTTCTATTCACACTTTTACACACATAAAAGAAACTAAACTATAAATAAGTGTCAAAATCAAGGCACAACACTAAACGCTGATACAAGACTATACACAAAATCAAAGTTCAAAAAGTTCTAAAGCAAAGCCAACTAAATCAAATCCACACAATCACACTAAATACATAAATATTTCTAAACTAGTAGAGAGTCCAAATTCTTTAGTTATTCTGTCTCTTCTTTAGTGCTTTCTCCTCCTCTAATATCTCCCACAGACTCGTAATGGACGTACAGATTGTAGAAGGGTCGGTACGAGAATTGATCTGTCAAATTTTCTTCAATCAATCCTCTTTCTTTAAACATCTGCACTAATCCTGCTTCAAATGCCCCAGTACGATCAAAATTCTCTTTAATCCTCTAATCTAGGTGATCGAAAAGGTACTTAAGATCTCCCACTGCATTCATAATACTCTTAAGTTCTCTTTCAATTTTCTTCAATTTCTTTTCCAAAGCAAGTGAACTTCCAATTGTTGGTGGTTTAGCAACAATTGGTTATTTTCTATAATCTTCCAACGAGAGATTATAATTGTATATGATAGATTGGAACATTTTCTATCATATACAACTCATTGATTCATGCAGGAGTAAATGGTACAGCCTTACCTCGACAGCCTTACCTCGTACGAAGCCTCGTACGAAGCCAACTCCTTGGGTAATTCCATGTAAGTTGGCATAAAATTCATTCACTACTAGTACAACAATTGCAACGGTAGTTTAGCACAGAACTTCCCATCGTCTTTGTACAATAATCTTATCAATCAGAGAACTTGGATTAATCAATCCATGATTTACAAAGCCTCTCTCCTTGATTAATCTCTTCTTTGTAATGATTTTGTAGCATAATCTCTGTGTGTCAAAACTAATAAGCTTTCTTCTATTGAAAACTACATACCTGGAAGTATTTCTGGAATTGGAAGCTATGAAATTCGAAATTAGGAAGTTTCTGGTCATCCAAGGCAGTTTTTAGGACTTTAAAAACACCTCCCGGTGGTTTTACTGAGCATAATTCTGCCAAAATCTGCCAACTTTATCCTGAACAGTGCAAATTACTGTTGGCACCATCAACGCTCCTTATGGCGCTGTAGGAGCTATGGTATATCTACGGGCGCCGTCGGCGCTAGTGGCCAAATTCACGTATTTCAATTTTTTTGTTCAATTCAATTCTGATCAATTTGATTCCAGGTTTTCCTCTAATACAAATATTTGTCTTAATTTATAATATATAAAATTGTGTTGGAGTATTAATAATAATAATAAAAGAGCAACTCATGGCTCCCTACATGTTTAAATAAAAAAGGGTTACGAAATATTCAAGGAAAAATCGAACCCCATCTACAAACAAAAGGAAATGCAAAAAGGTCCCAGGGGTTCCAATTTCCCAAAAGTACAGCTCGACACAAAAAAAAAAAACTAAAGGAAAAGTAAACCCATAAATAGATGTGCACCACAACGTATACCAAAAAGAGAAGTATACCCAAAAAACACATGTACCCAAAGTGGTAGAAAATAGCAAGCTCGAACTGTAGTGTAGATAAGTCAGAGGCGTAACATCCTAAACAAAAATGATCTTGTAGTGTAGATAAGTGCAACTTGAGAAGCTCGAGAGAAAGTATAGTAGCGTGGATGATCCCTACAAATATAGCTCCAGGTACGAAAATATTCAAACTCCAGCCAGTAATATGAGGCGCAAAATTATCATAAAGCCTGAAAATCTCAACATAAATTTTCATGCGTAAACATGTAATGGCAGCATAATTTTCCTGCACAAACACATTACAGATCCGAAAATAGTAAACCCTTACACTCAGCATAATTTTTCCTGCATAAACATGGATGGCAATATAATTTTCCTTGCATAAAACATGAAAGCCGAAAAAACCTTCCCAGCCGAAACCTTCCCAACTCAGAGAGGAAATATACTTGGAAGCCTTACAAGACATGAAAAAGCACCAGAAAAAGAAAAGTTTCCAAGTATAAAGCATAAGAAGAAAAGAAGATAGCCCGAGAAACTACTGAATTCTGATAAAAGGGAGGTCAATCAAGTCTCCCAAAATAAAAGAATTAAGCTTCGACATGGGAGAAATCCCATAATTTACCTCGACCAACCCCCTACCTTTATTAGCAAGCCAATTAGCTGGGGAATTACCTTCCCTATAAATAAAGGATAACTAAATATTTAAATTGTATACTTGGATAACATCGCAAATACGATTTATAATGGAAAGCAAATCCCATCTAGGCCCTGTAGCCTTGTAAAAATCACTAAAAGAATTTGAGAATCTGTCTCAAAAATAATATTTTAGAGCTTAAGTTGTGCAACAACCTGCAAGGCTAACAATAAAGCCCAAAATTCAGCCTTTAATGGTGTAGAGGAAAAAAGTGGAGATGCAAAGTAAAACAGACACTGCCTAGCGTGATTCCTCAGGATACCCCCCGCACCTGCAACATTGGAATGATAACTGCCATCAATATTAAACTTAAACCAACCTGAGGGTGGGGGTTGCCATCTAAAGAAGATGACCATCCTACCCAACCTCAATGACATGAGATCATTGGTTAAGGAAAGAGCTCTGCAAGCTCTTTGAAAATGAGCAAGAATTTTAGAGACAGTGAGATTAGGGTGAAACATAGTATTCTCATATTTAGCATAATTTCTTGTCATCTAAATAAACCAAAGAACCACCAGAGGAAACCAAAAGAGCTTTTCATCCACCTATGTAGCATCTCTCCAGATAGAGAGATAATCAAGAACAGAGGATGTAAGCCTCCAAGTGACAATAAATTTATTACCAAACATATTCGAAGTAGCAAAAGCAAAGGGACAGAGGAAGAAAAGATGCTGAGTCGTTTCCAAATTTGCCTTGCAAAGATAGCATTGAGATGCCAATTTCAATCCTTCAAGTTAGAAAATATCATCACAAGGCAACATGTTAAGAAAAAACCTCCAAAAGAAGAAAGAATTATAGGGTGATAAAAATTTGTTCCAAAGAAACCGCCCCCACCTCCAATTTCTAAATTGGTAAAGGTTATTATAGAGCATTTTAGTGGGAGAGGTAGAAAGCCATGGATTTTCACATATGAGTATCTCTCATACTATTCTTAATAGGGATTTTATAGATTCTAGTAGCCCGGACACCAAAATATTCATTCAATTTATTGACGTCCCAATTACCACGAAGCCACAAATCAGAGACAATCAAATCATTAGAGATGCCTTATTGAAGAAAAAAATCCTCATCCCCCAAGCCCCATTGATCATGCCACAAGGAGACAAGGAGATCTTAACTTCCCCAACATCCCAAAAGATAAATTTGCTAGCCATAGTTCTCTCTTTAAGAATGGCTTTCCAAATCCTAGAATCCCCCACCCTCCACTGAACGGCAGCCGGGAGGTAATGGGAGTAATACTTATGGTGAAGAAAATTAACCCATAAAGAATTGTTGGCATGGATTCTAAACCATAACATGCCCATATTAATAGCAGAAATTTGATCCAAATTTTTAATCCCTAAGCCACCAGCAGCCTTACGTTTACAAACCTTCTCAAACCTTCTAACCTTCTTAAAAGTAGTCCAATGCTTGCTAGAATAACTACCAGACCATAGAAACTAATTAAACAATCTCTCTAATGTAAGTTGGGTACTCTTCTTGAGATTGAGAACATGCATAGAATTCAATGGAATACTAACAAGAGCACTTTTAAGTAAAGTGAGATGACCACCAAAAGAGAGAAAAATATCACGCCAACCCTCAATCTTATATTTGATTTTATCCACAACATTATCTAACTGAGTTTGTTTCCGGCGACCCCTTAGAAGGTTAACTCCAAGATATTTAAGCGGAAGAGAGGTAGAGTGACAACCAATAAAAGAGGTAGCCCAATTAGTTATCAAGCTCTTAACATTCTTACCAAAGTAAAGATTTCACTTATCTCTATTAAATATTAAGCCAGAAGTATTTTGAAATTCCTTAAGAACATGCATCATCAATTTGATGGTATTTTTACTAGCATTAGAGAAAAGAATAGCGTCATCGGCATAAGCAAGACGACTAACCACAATCTTGCAATCTTGGCACAATCTTGGACTGATGATGAAAGTGAGTATGCACCTTATTGTGTTGCAGCTCATTGACTAATCTAGAGATATAATCAAAAGCGATTATGAAGATTGTAGGTGAAAGAGGATCACCTTGCTTAATAACTCTGCGCGCAGAAAAAAAACTGTAGGAATTGCCATTAACCATCACACTGTATTGATTATTATAAAGCCAGCTCTTGATAATGGAAATGAAATCATGATGAAAACCATGAGCATGAAGAATGTTAATAATGAAATCCCAACTGATAGTATCGAAAGCTTTTTTGATGTCAAGTGATTTTAAATATGTCCCCCCCCCCCCCCCCCCCCGACTTTTCTTATCGAGATCCCCAAATAATTCTTACACCAGTAAAATATTATGAGTGATATCTTGACCCTTAACAAAAGCAGACTGCTGAGGTGAGACAATATTAGGTTAGAGTGGTGTAATCTTGGAAAGCATCATTTTGCTCAAAACATTAGAAATAACCGGAGTGAGGGCTATGGGCCGAAATTTATCCCAACTAGATTTATTAGTGCCTTTGGGAATCAGCACAATCGAAGAGGAGGTAAAGTATTTCCCAGGATCTTCCTCCTTAAAAAAGATTTGAACCGCAAGGGTAATTTCCATTTTAATGATATCCCATTATGAAACAAAAAATGAAGAGGTGAAACCATCCGGTCCAGGGGCTTTGTTGGAGTTTATATCTTTAAAAATAGAGTAGGCACCTCAAAATTAATGGAATTGACATACTGATGCTCTTTATCAAAGAGAGAAGCTTTAACCGAAAGCACTTGAGAAGTAGACATAAATATATAAGTGAAATAATCAACTGCACTTTGACAAGTTTCACCCTTTTGAGTTAAAGAAACTCTTGAAGGAGTATGAATTCTAGGAATAGCGTTGATATTCTTTCTATGCTTAAGGGAGGCATGAAAATATTTGGTGTCGCGATTAGCACTAGAAAAATAAACATCATTAGCCTTTTGTTGCAGAAAGCCTTCCTCCAAAGAAATTGCTTCAAAAAGGTTGAAGTGAGCCGTAGCTAAAGCCTCCATATTTTGAGGGGAACAATCAACCCGACCCTCCAGATTATCAACCACCCTTTTGGCCTCAAGAACCTTATTATGGACATTAACAAAAAAATTAAAATTCCAATTGCGTAAATGAGCGGCAACCTTTTTATGAAGCTGCCACAGAGTATACCAATGATTCCCGACACAATCGACATTCCAAACTTGCTTAATAACAACCAAGAAAGTATCATGAGTGGTCCAAATATCAATATTTAAAATGATATGAAGCAGGCTTGGTATTGAATGAGAGAGAGAAAAGAATAGGATTATGTTCAGAGGCCGCGTGATTTAAATGAAGAACCTTAGAGACATGAAAATAATTGAGAAAATAGTGATTTCCAAAGTAGCGATTTAATCTCTGGGCAAGGGATCCCCTTTTCCAGGTAAAGGTAAGACCCAAAAAACCAAGATCATATAATCCAGCCTCCTTAATCTTCTCACAGAAATGATCAATGAGCATAGTGTTGCAACGACCTCAACCCCTCCTTTCAGAAGACTTCATAATCATGTGGAAATCCCCCCCCCCACAAACCAATAATCATGGATAACATCACCCATAAGAGCAAGCTTGTACCAGAGTTGATATTTATCATGAAGTAAGGAGCTAGAATAAACAAATGTTTCCCAAGCAGAAAAAGCATCCCGCTTAAAGTGGAGAAGCACAAATTGTTCATCATCTTAAACAATGTCAAGATCAATATTACGCTTCCAAAAAATCCAAATTTTATTATTTTTGTTGCAAAAGTACTTATAATTTTTGAAAGTTCGGAAGATACAATCTTTGTTAATAAAAACCAAAGGCTCAAGAGCAAAAAAAATGGAAATGTTGTGAAAATGGAAATGTTGGTGGACCCTACTTAAATGCTTTAATCTATTAAGGGAGGGAGGGTCTGACACTCCCTTAATATTCTAGCACAAGATATTAAACATAATTTCTCGGGCCTCCTCTTCTAGTAGACCTAGAAGAGGTGCTGATTTGGTCACCATCTGAATACGACTTCCCATCCAAAATAATATTATCCTTATCAAGATGGATTAATGCATTGTTTCTTTTCCCTTTCTTTCTGCTAGCCTTTTGCACCATCCATTCGTCGTCTAAGGCAGCAGTAGCAGCAAAGAATTTAGCATCAGGAAACAAATTCTCATTATGAATATGTTTAGAGCCACTATTAAGTTTAGCATTGTCCCCAAATGCAAGAGAGGAGCAAAGATTTTGGGTTGTAGAAGCGTATAAAATGATCCCCACTGACCTCCCGAGTGGGAGATAAGGGAAGATTCACATGTATTATGCCATCATGATCACCTACAACAAGGGTCAGAGGAGGATTAACATTAATCTCAGCATGTATTTTAGCAGAAGGAGTAGGATGAAGCTCATCTTCTTGATCAACAACCTTAACAGATGAAGGAGCAATATTTTGTTTAGACTCGATAATAAAATTTTGGTCATCTTGGGGGTGACAATAATGGGATTATTTGGGGCTTGCACCGTTGGTTCACCACCATGTTTAAGATGAGGATCAATATTTTGTTTTGGCTTGATAATAAAATTTTAGCCATCCTGGGGGGTGACAATAATGGGATTATTGGGGGCTTACAACATTGGTACACCACCATGTTTAAGATGAGGTTGCAAACAAAAATAATGAGAGGGAGCATGCCCAAACATATGATAATGAGAACAATATTGAGAATGCCTTTCTATTTCAACATTCTGCCTGTATCCTTGATGCGTGGAGCCAATCCAAATTTCATCGCAAAATGGTAATGTAATATCACATTCAACCAAAACACCAGCTTTCGATGGGCGAGATAAGACAAGAGTAGGGCCATCCATTTTTAAAGGCTTTCCATAAGCGAAAGCAGGCTTTCCATAAGCAGAAGCTAACGAAAAAAGACTTCAGGATTGAAAAGATGAAACTTTAGTCCAACTTTAGTCCAGGAAAACGTATCCAAACTGGGATAGTGGGCGGTTCCAATTTAGGGTCGAAACCAACTGTCTACTTTAAAATTTTCATAGGAGCGTTAAGTATTCGTATAAAACGTCAAGTGAAAAGGCGGGTATAATCTTCATCATTAGAAAGTTGAATTAAAATATGTCTACCATCTACAAAACCTACTTGCCAAAAACTCGTAAGCTTCAAGGCATCAAATTCTTGTCGAATGATTTCAAGCTTGGGGAGGTCATAAGTGAATTTTCCAACCAACACATGCCTACAAGAAGATGAAAGCATACTAGATATCTCTTCTGAGACAAACCAAGAAAATTTTCATCTCTTTTTACTGGTTTTTTAATAAAGCTGGAATCCCCATCCTCACTATCATTCAAAGCTTCATGGTAGGAAGAAGGGAATAACCCCAAAGAGCCTATCTTCGAAGAGGAACTCCCGGTCAACGCCTCCGCAAAGCTCTTCCCCATAAAAAGCACACTACTATAACCAAAAGATTTTCTAGTAAAGGTCACTTTATATGGTCTTAGCCATCTAGATTTTAGGTTTTCTGGAAATAATCTCAATCTTATATTATCTAAGTAAACTCTTGTCCAGGTTAAAACTTCTTTTGAATAATCTTTCGATCACGCCATATTTTCATTTCTTTTAAAAGATTTTTCCATTATCAAATGCTTCATTTCTAATCTCCTCAAGTTCATTGAGTTGCAATAATCTTTTCTCGCCATCATCCTTTAGATTAAAATTAAATTTCTTAATAACCCAAGATGCTTTATGCTCTAATTCTACTGGTAAGTGGCATGTTTTTCCAAAAATAAGTCGGACATTCCTATAGAAGTCTTATAAGTAGTTCTATATGCACATAATGCAGTATCTAATCTAGCAGACTAATCCAATTAATACGGATTTACAGCTTTTTCTAAAATTCATTTAATTTCATGATTTGATATTTCTGTTAGACTGCCAGTATGAGGATGATAAGCATTAGAAAATCTATGCATAATATCATATTTTTTAATCAATTTTTCGATTCTCTTATTCCAAAAATGAGATCCTCCATCCGTAATAATTACTCTTGGCATTCCATATCTTAAAAAAATATTTTTAATTAAAAATTTAGAAACACTCTGAGCATCACATCTAGGTACAACAATAGCTTCAATCCATTTGGACATATAATCAACAGCAAGTAATATATATAAATTTCCAATTGAAGGCATAAATTATCCCATAAATTCTAATCCCCACACATAAAAAATTTCAACTTCTAATGTTTAATTTAGAGGCATTTCATTTCTTCTAGAAATTTCCTACTCATTGACATTAATCTCATGTTTAAATGTATTCATTAACATCTCTAAGAAGAGTAGGCAAATAAAATTCAGGTTGCAAAATTTTATATGCAGTTCTATTTGTTCCAAAATATCCTTCAAATTCAAAATCATGATATCTTTCAATTATCTATTGAGTTTCTTTTTAATGCACACACCTTCTAATAATTAGATCGTTACATTGTTTATATAAATATGGGTCATCCCGAAAATAGAATTTTGAATCATATATAATATTTTGCAATTGTGGGTTTTAATATCAGGTGGTAGAATATCACTTACAATATTTTTTACTATATTAGCATACCACGTTACATCCATTTCATCAATACTATATAATTGTTCATCTGGGAAATTTTTTGTTCATCTATACTATATAATTGTTCATCTGGGAAATTTTCTAAAATTTTATTTGTAAAATTAGTTAATATTTCTCTTTCTAGCCTTGACAAATGATCATCTATGTGATTATTATTTCCTTTTCTATCAACTAAAGAAAAATAAAACTCTTGCAATAGAAGTATCCATCTAATTAATCTTGGTTTAGCATCATTCTTTTGCATCAAGTATTTAATAGCAGAATGATTTGTACGCACTATACGTTTAGTTCCAATTAAGTAAGGTCTAAGTTTATCAAAGGCATAAGCAATAGCGAGTAACTCTCTTTCAGTATTAGTGTGGTTAATTTGAGCATCATTTAGAGTTTTACTAGAATAATATATCACTTTAAAAACTTTGTTGTGCCTTTCTCCTAAAACAGCCCCAATAGCATAATCACTAGCATCGCACATAATTTTGAATGGTTTTTCCCAGTCAGGTGGAACTATTATAGGTGCAATGATTAATTTTTCTTTCAATAATTCAAATGTTTTATGCATTCTTTATTAAAATCAAATTTTGCATATTTTTCTAAAAGTTGGCATAATGGTTTAGTTATTTTTGAAAATTTTTTTATGTAGCGCCAGTAAAAACCAACATATCCTAAAAAGCTTCTTACCCCTTTAACATTAGAAGGAGGCAGTAATTTTCCAATAACTTGAATTCTTGCAGAATCTACTTCCATGCCATTTTTCAAAAATTTGATGCCCAAGTACAATTCCTCTTGCAACCATAAATTGACATTTTTCCCAATTTAGTACTAGGTTAATTCTTTCACATACTTCTACAAATTTCTCTAAATTATTTAAACATAATTCAAATAAAGTCCCAAATACAAAAAAATATTCCATAAATACTTCCATTCCATTCTCAATAAAGTTGCTAAAAATTGACATCATGCATCTTTAAAAGTTGCAGGTGCTTTACATAGTCCAAAAGGCATTCTATGAAAAGCAATTGTTCCATATGGGCTTGTAAATATTGTCTTCTCTTTATCCTATGGAGCAGTTAAAATTTGGTGACAACTGGTATATCCATCTAGAAAGCAATAATATTTATTTCCAGCCAATCTATCCAACATTTGGCCTAGAAATGACAAAGGAAAGTGATATTTTGTGGTGGTCATGTTTAATTTTCTATAGTTAATACAAATTCGCCAAGTAATACTTATCTTAGTGGAATTAATTCATTTTTCTTATTTTCTTCAACAGTCACTCCTCGTTTCTTTGGAACACATTGAATTGGACTTACCTAAGCACTATATGAAATAAAATATATAATTCCAGCATCTAACTATTTTAAAATTTCTTTTTAAATAACTTATTTCATTTTTGGATTTCATATTTTCTGGGGATCAGCTTTAGGTTTGTATTATTCATCTAATAGAATTTTGCGCATACAAATTGAAGGACTAATTCAAATTGAAGGACTAATTCCAATTGAAGGACTAATTCCTTTAATATATGCTAAATTCCATCCAAAAGCCTTTTTATATCTCTTCAACATCTCTAGTAATTTTTTTCTTGAATTTCAGTTAACTTAAAAAATGCAATAACAGGCAATGTAGACGACTCTCCTAAAAATACATATTTTAAATAAGCAGGTAATATCTTCAGTTCAAGTTTAGGGGGTTTAATACTTAATGGAATAATATTTTTATTATCATTTTCCAACAATTCTCAAGTTTCAAAGTTGCCCTGTATATAATCCAAATCTTCTTCTTTTATTTCATCCTCATTCTAAAAAAATTCTCCTTACTTTAATTTGTCTTCAAATTCATTCTTAAACTGCTCATTACTCAGATAATCAGTTACTTCCATCCTGAAACATTCGTTTTATTTTTCTATTATAGGATCTTTCATAGCTTTTGTAATGTTAAATGTTACTTCTTGATCATTAACTCTCATTACTAATTCTCCTTTTTGCACATCTATCACAGCTCTCTCTATTGCAAGAAATGGTCTCCCTAAAATAATAGAAATTTTCTTATCTTCCTCCATATCCAATACTATAAAGTCTATAGGGAAAATAAATTTATCCAATCTTACTAATACATCTTCTATAACTCCATTTGGATAAGTTATTGATCGATCAGCTAACTAAGGAGTTACACTAGTAGGGGAAGGAGCTTCTGGCTTGGTGGGGCTCTTCTTAATCCATTGCTTTGAGAAGTAGAGTGGCATAGCCAGAATCTTAATGTAGAAAGAAGGACAAGGGAACATGGTACCAGAATAGAATGTGATTATTAGTCTCATGACTCAGCCTGCTGTCATTCTTTGCTTGTGAGTTGGGGTAGTGCCAGATACAGTCTCATGATCTGTAAACTTCCTTTTTTTGTTTTGTATATCCTTCATAAATTTTTACATAATTTGACATCTTCTCCAAAGCTTCAATGAAAGGAATATTTATCGTTAACTTCTTAAGGATTTAAAAAAATTCTGTAAAATGTTTATCTTTATTCTTCTGCTTTAGTCTTTGAGGAAACTGAGGTAATGATTTTTCTAAAGGACTTTGTGTTTGTTCATTTTCATTATGGTCACTTTCCATTTCTTCCTTCTCTTCATCAACTTCAGTTTCTCTTTGAATCCTTGTTTCAATTTCTTTTTCACTTCGTAATTGAATAGCTTTAATTTTCTCCTTATTTTTATCTTTTGGACTAACTTCCACATTACTAGGAAGAATTCTTGATGTTCTATCACTGAGTGCAGTAGCAGTATGTCCTAAATGATTTTCAATATTTATAATAGCAGCCCCTTGATTCTATATTTTATCATGTTCAACATTACTTCTTCCATCATCAACTTCTTTTCCTTAACTTGTGGGTTAGGATTAGAGTAAAATCCAAGAGGATAATAAGGTCAATAACTAGGATTTCCTTGGTTGTTCAAATTTTTAGAAGGATTCACCGAATTGTTATAATTATTCCAACTAAAATTAGGGTGATTTTTCCATCTAGGATTATAAAAGTTAGAATAGGGATTATTATTTTGATTATTTATAGCATTTAAAGTTTCATAAGATCATTGAGTATCAATTATCTATCCTAGTGAATTATTGTCTAATACTGGGGTATTTGAGAATAGTTCACTCCAATTTGATTAATGTTTTTCGAAATAGCAACAATTTAAGATGTTAAAATAGACATTGTGTCAGAATCATAAATGCTGGCTACTCTTAGAATTTACCCTTTCAGAGGGTCATTGAAATTATTAGTATCTATTTCTTCAATTAAAGAACATGCTTCACCAAAAGGTTTTGACATTAGTGATCCGCCCGCAACAGCTTATATAGTAGATATGACTGATCCCACTAATCCATTATAAAATGTTTGAATTATTAACCAATCTGGTAAAGCATGGTGTGGACATTTCTAAGAAGATCTTTAAATATTTCCTAAGCTTCATTTATCGATTCCCCTTCAAACTGACAAAAAGATGTAATATCGTTTCTAAGCTTAGCAGTTTTTTTGAGGGTGGAATATTTAGCTAAGAATTTTTGTAATAGTTCTCCCCAAGTTCTAATAGATCTAGGTGCTAATGAATTTAACCAAGCCTTATCTTTATCCCTTAATGAAAAAGGAAAAAGTCTAAGCCTAACAACATCATTAGACACTCCATAATATTTAAAAGTAGCACAAATTTCAAGAAAACTAGCAAGATGTAAGTTAAGATCTTCAGTAGGTGTTCCTCCAAACTGATTATTTTGTATCATTTGGATAATAGTATGTTTTGAATTAGTAGCATTAGTAGCAACATCAGGAATTTGAATAATCAAGTGAAGTTCATCTGCTATCGGATTAGCATAATCTTTTAAAGGTCCTTATCGATTTTCATTTATTGGATTGTCTAAGTTATTTGCTATTTCATTTAAATTTTTAATATTCTTTTTGTTGTTTTGGAATTTTTCTAATAGTACGTTCTAATTCTGAATTGTAAGGTACTAAACCTTTAGATCCAATATTTCACATAAAAAAATATAATAAGACAAGAAAGAAATACTCTTAAACTAAAATAAAAATATATTTCTTTTTGGATTTTTGATTTTTTAATTAATTTGATTTTTTCCTTTATTTATAATTATCTATAAATTTTTTAAATTACCAAATCTATTTAATATACCATTACCCTCCCCGACAACAACGCCGAAAACTTGATCCTGAGAATATAGTTGTGTAAAAATTATAAAATTTATGATTAATAAATTTAAGCAATTAATGTTGGGATTTTATGCAAGTATATGTATCATTATCAAATAATAAAATACTTTCTATTTAAACCCTGAATATCAATCCCACAGGAAGGTTTAAATTTGAAATGATAAATTTACTACAAATTTCACAGAAAGTAAAACAAAATTACTGTCACTAATTTCAAATGCTGAGGTATGATCAAAATTAAATTATTTAACTATTAGCAAAACTGAGATGAAAAGTTTAAACAGTAACTACTAAACTATTAAACTATTTTTATGTGATGAATATTTCTTATGTGAAAGTCATCTTTCCCACTACAATGAGATTTTGGTGAAATGAGATGAGATAAATGATTTAATATGTATTTTTCCAATTAGGAGCAGTCTTAATTTTATACCATGATACAGTGTTATAGAAAATCATTGGCTAATCACAGGTTTAGTCCCTAAATCTGTGGCTAGGCTAGGAGGATACTGGCTCCCACTCTAGAGCTCCCAAATCCCTTCACCTGAAGGTTAACTCTCACTTTAGTTTTTAAACACTAAGGCCAAATTGGGGATTGTAATCTATCACCTTAAAGATTCTCCAATTCTACGCCCAACAAAGTATATTTTCTTATTTATTTGAACTTAATTCCATGAATGAAATTCTCTTTCATAGAATCAAATGTGATCATCACTCTGTTGTAGAACTCATATTTCATTTACCGGATCTTATGTTTCACAACATATTTTAACAATTCAATTGGCGAGATCAAAAAGTAAATTAAGTTCGAAGTTGAAAAATCATCACAATTTATTTTATATTTTAATATTGACATTTTACCATATCTCAGAGTAGGGAGAAAGATAAAGGAAACTACTCAAACTTAATGAGAAAGATATAACAAAACAAAAATATCATATATAAAAGAAAGTTCATACAACACTAATAAATAAACAACACTTATGTGAAACTCTTTCTCAAAGAAAATCTCTTGTAGCCTCTCTTAGGAAATGTAGGAAGAAGAAATCTCTCACTTTTCTCCTTCTCCAACACTTTTAGAGAAGAATTTACACTTAATCTCACCACAAAAACTATGAACTTTTAAAGAAAACTCACTGGTGGATTGCAAAATGGTGGTGGAATGAAGATGGAAATTAGAAATTACGCTAAAAGAATGAAGTGGAATGAAGAGAAAAAATAAGAGAGAGAGTCCTAGAAGCCCTTTTTCGGATGAATTTCGGCCCCTAATAGAGTCTAGAGTTGGTTCTCCATTAGGTACATCCATAAAATCTTTGAAAAGCATCCAGATTCGTTGAATCTTCTAGAAATAGGATCTGCACCGCCATAAGCGCAGTCGACGCCCAAACTGGTGTCGTCGGTGCCAATGTTCCGCCAATTAATTCCTTGCTCTCTAACAAATGGCACTGTCGGGGCTGAGAAACTTTTCATATTCTCCATTTTGATTCCAAATTTCATCATTTTTGCTTTTTTTTTGCTCTAAGTCCTAAAAATCAACAACCTGCAAAAAACTATGAAAAATACTTTCCATTAAAGTACAATATCACCAAAAATAATTATAAAATATGGGTCTAAAAATGCATATATTTTTGGTGTATCAGGCTCCGACTATTTCTATTGCTTGTGCCTTTGATGCTTGAATTCATGGCGAAGTGCTTGGTTGTTGATGGGAGAATGGTATTGCCGGCATGGATGAGGGCAGAGCAAGAGGGGATACATAGAGTGGGGTGCTCGTTGTGGGGGATGGCAGCCTTAATGGTGTTGTTCCTGTTTATGGTTTCGTTTCATTCTTCATTTGAGTCGCAGTGGTTTAGGCCACTTTGGCGGAGACTGTAGGAGCTTGTGGTGTATGTAGAGGAAGGTGTACCTTGTGAATGCTTGTTAAATAAAATAGAATATTGCATGCCAAAATAAAAATATATATTTATCAATTATAAAATAAAAAAAAATAATTTCTAAATTTTTTTTATTTTCTTGAGATTAATATAGCAATAATTATTTATATATTACACCCATTTAAAAATAATTTTTTGATGAATGAACTCTAGTAAACTTCTTTCTATTAAAATATATAAGGTCTTTTACGTGCATACCATCCAATTTTTATGCTTTACATATCTAAAACATAAATTTTGCTCTCTATCAAACTAAACTATCATATCACAATAAAAATGTCTTATTATTCTAATTTTTATTAAGTGAAATACAACTTTTATAAATGTACACCCAAAAATGATATGCTCGAATCTCAAAGCATCTTAAATGAAGATCAACCCTCGATGAAAAGCCATATTGATCTTAATGTTGGCCGGTTGAAGAACTGTTAGATGATTGAAAGATAGTTGATCACCTTGCTAGAGCAAAAGCCGATCGGAATCAAGGCAAATTAGACGGTTGAAACCGATTTAATTGGTCGAGTTGAGAATGTGCCGATCAGAAGGTCTTTGTACATTAGAAGATGCCAAAGTTAGTTGCAGATACAAAAATTAAAGTTCTATTACACCTCTATTAAAGCGAGGAGAAACATTTATTTTTTTTTGTTCTCTATCTTCTGTAAATTATAGGTCCACAACATGTATTAGTGGTTTTTTGGCCTCTTCAAAATTTAACCTTTCGAGGCTTTTCTCTCTAGACCCACTTTTATACGGAAATCTCTCTCCTCTATTCTCTTATAACTCTCTAGTTAGAAAATATAAAATGGGTTATAGACCTAAAAAGACCCTAATTCGCCCCTACGAGGCCAATCTAAATGTGCTATTTTATATCATTCTCTAACCTTTGTCTCTCTATTCTTCACCATCATACTTCCCACCACTCCAATCCTTGGGCATTTCTCATAGGATAAATTTGGATTCAACATCATAATAGGTGTGATGAGCGTATAACAAGATAGTGACATAAAGGGAGGAGATGCCAACTTGGAGAAATTATCTAAAAGACATGCCTAACAAAAACAATGCTAAGAAGTTCATACAAAAAAAAAATCTAAAGTAAAAAAAAGTAACTTTTGTGGTCTTAGTAGAGGTTTTGGCTAGTGGGCGAGTATCATAAAATGATTGGCCCGCACAAAATAGTCTGAGCAAGCTGACTGACAATACTTGTACAATGCTCAGTTAGCTCCAAGAGACTAACAAAATACTCATCAAATATAATGAATATTAATTCAATATTTATTGTGCTATGAAAATTTATTTATTTTAATATTTTTTCTATATTGAATTAACATTTTGGAAACACCCAATAAGCAACATTTATAGCGACCGTAAAGAGGCTCGGTCAGCATAATAGCCCACAATGCTCATACATAGCAAATCTTGGTCTCGTTAATTGAATCAGATAAAGTTTTGGAAGTAGTCCCCAACCAAGTAGTGATAAAATCCAAGAAGTATATTACAAAAACTACACTAGAAGTTAGTTGTGAGGGTTTCTTTCTTGAAAGCAAGAAGCTCTGTTAAGTGCTGTGCGCCAACTTAGGTGACAATCCAACTAAGTAAATGAGACTTGGAAAAGTTAAATATGTAGTTTTAGTGATAATATCTCAAAATAAATCAACAACGATGCCATATACTTTCAGTCGGTATAAATTAAAAAGTTGTCTAACAACGATAATATAAATGTATGATAGGTGTCTTAACAATGAATCTAACCCAAGAAGCCACACATCAAAAATCCAGTCTCAAAGCTCAACATGGACACTACTCTGGATGTGGTTCCTTGCCTAAGAGCGACATGCTATGGGAATGGTAAAATGCAAAATAACCACTATAGAAAGCCTCAGTAGTTTCCATGGAGAAGATAATGATAAGCTCTATGTATATCTTGGTGAGAGGTGTGGGCTGAGCCGACCCGCAATTACGCGATTATTTAAGTTCAAAAATATGGTCAAAAGCTTGACCAAATTTATATTCAACTACTAGTTTTCAAAATTAAATATGATATAAAAGATGCTAAAAAGGTTTACACACTAGGGGTACTATGAAAGTATATGTATCATTTCAAGTAATATAGGGTTTTCTTTTAAAACCCCAGTATCAGTCCCACGAAGATAGGAAAAACTCTTATAAAATTGAATTTAATAAAACATTCTTTTAATTGCAGTAAACTTATGTAGAAAATGATTACACGTTTTAGTATAATATCTAATTCTATATAATTAAAAGGAATTCTAAGTGTGCTAAGAAAATACAAAATGCAAATGCAGGACAATCTAAATAGGTTTTAAAATGTAAAGTTACCACTAGTCTAAACTAATGATATATGAAGAGTTCAGTTCATATAAAATATTCTTCCCCTTGCATTAAGTTTATAATTAGTGTAGGAAATTAATTTTAATAATAATTAAGGTATTGTAGCAAATAGAAGCAATTCTATTCCTTACCCTTTGTCAAGTGCATAATAAACATTGGCTAATCCAGAGTTTGGTCCCTAAAATCATGGTTAGGCTAGGAAGATACTAGGTCTCACTCTAGAGTTCACGGTTCCCCTAACTTGATGGCTAACATCTTGCATTAGTTTCCAAACATTTGGACCAAATTGGGCATTTTAGCCTGTTACCTTAAAATCTCCAATTCTATGCCCATGAAAACTTATTTCCCCATTTATTTGCACTTAAAACAAGCACTAAATTTTCATCCATGAGGTTAAATGTAATTCTTACTATGTTGGAACAAATCCCATTTTGAGTCACTATATTTTACAATGTATTTTAACAAATCAATTGGCTCAATAAGTAAATTAAGCATAGAGTTTATGTCATCAGAATTTATGAAATTTTAAAAGAACTACTAAACTACATTCCTACACATAATTATTCGTCATTGCATGGAGAAAGATAAAGGAAACTTCTCAAATTGCATAGGGAAGAAATATCAACACATGAATTTATGTATAAATATAAGCTTACAAGACAAGACTAAGTAAAAATAAATAATGTACACAACTTATCTTTGAACTCCTTCCTAAGCAATCCTTCTTATTCCTTTGAATCACTTAGTCTCCTTAAAATTCCACTCCAATCTTAACTAAATTTTTAGTGAAGAAGATATCTCTCACTTCTCTTCTTCTCCTCCAAGTTTAAGCAAGCCTCTAAAACTTTTTTTTCTCAAGGAAGAATCCAATTCTCTAAAAAAGACTCCCTTTTCCTCATCCAAATGTGCCTTTTTTAAAGTCCTTAGTGGCATATTTAAATAGAGCTCTTAAAATCCCCAAGAGCACCTCTTCCAAATTCATTAAAATTCAATGGATCTTCTAGATAACCGCCAATGACAACTAGATGCTAGATCAACAATGGCCTGTTTGCTTCATTTGACTCCAGTTTGCTTCATTATTGTTCCATTTGCTCAATTTACTCCATTCAATGTACCTAAAACTAAAAATATCAAAAATATCTTTCATTAAAGCGTAATATCATTAAAAAGATGCATTAAATGTGCAAATAAAGTAAAATTTTTAAGGTATGTCAAAATCCCTCAAACTTAATTATTACTTGTCCTAAAGAAACTTATTTTTTACTGAATAATAAAAAATTTTAATACGTGGTAATGTGTTTCAATAAAAACCTCTATAGTTTTATCCTATAAATGTGGTAGTCAAGACTTAAGAAAAATTATAGTAATTCATTCTAGAATTAGGCCATATGAATACTTTATAATCAAGTCTAGGAATTCTAATTTTTCTATTCATTTTAAAAATTAATTGTAATTTTAAAAACATGGGAGTCTCAAAAAAAAATAACGTATAGAATTTTAGAGAACTAACTAGTAAAGGTAAACTAATAATGTAAGAAAATAAAAACTTAAAACTGTAATAAAATCTCTTACTTTAAATTGATTCAAGTGAAGCCAATTTTTTTTTTAGGTATCCCTTCAAGCTTCTTCTCACTTTCACATATACTTTTCTCTATTTTTTCCTCTCTCTTTTCTATTTTTTCTTTTTTTTCTATTTTTTTTTCTTTTCCACTTTTAGTATCATTTTCAATCCTTACTTTCTTTTTCTCAGTGATGATTACTATATCTGGATCATCCTTTAATGATTTTTAACTGCACTATCCTCCTTTTAAAGTTAAAAAATCATCACATTATTTACTTTGATAGTTTATATTAGTTTTTAAAAATGATTTTTCAAAGCGTCTCAATTCTTTAAAGTATTGATCTAAGATCCTCAGCCTTTCAAAAGATAATTTCTTTTCTACTTTAAATAGTAAAATCATATCCTTATTCTCATTTGCTTAATATCTTAATTCTTAGAACAAACATTTATAACTAAAAAAATTGCTTAAATCTAACACAACATCTATAGAATAAAAAAAATAAAATTCTATAAAAATAAGACCACATACTCTATATTACTTTTTTTTTAAAAAAAATCATTGAATATAATTTATTAAGGACAAATAAAATTATGTTTTCCAAAAGTTTTCTCCCCCCCCCAAACTAAATTTTTTCTTAATATGTTAAAACATTTATAACAGGAAATATAGAAGCAGGAAGAAAATTTTAAAAATGATTTTTCATAAAAAAGGGATTAACATGAAAGCTTGTAAGTATTGAAAGCAAATATACAACAACAATATAGCTTAATTAACACGTATATAAAAAAAATTAATTAATAAGTATTAATGTTTTTAAACATAATAACATGCATAACAATAGGAGTAGAGTAAACAACTAGTAGTGCAGTAACACAGATAACAAGCAATATAAGCAACAAACAGTAATAAATCCAAATTGAAACAGGTCTACACCAACAATTTATATAATAAATATTTTAGTGTTATGGAATGAGTGCTAACCAGAGCCTCAAAAGGGACAATATGTTGAATGCATTAAAGTGCATCTCAAAAACATCTCTTGATGGGTATATATCACAAGCTGAGCATATATGGTACATAAATCATTATATCTGCTCTGTCAAATTGCAGTACAAAAAGGTGTCTCTTAAGTGTCCATTTATGGTGTGGTGAGCTCCTGATCAAGCTGACCTACTAAACCACGCTCCAGGACAAGAGCTCTCTTTGCATGTGTTTAGACGTGTAACCCTCTCATAGCTGGTACAGCAGTAGTTCTTCCAACTTTAGATCTGGTTGAAATCCATTTGACATTTTGCTGTCATCCATCCTTCGGTAAGTTACAGACACCCTACAATGTCGTATCCCTGAAATGCAGTATTTAGCGATGTCTACTCTGTTTCCTTTAAGAACCAGTACTAAACCCACTGGTAGCGAAATCTCCACGGATCCTCTAAACTCACCGGGGCCAATGCCATCTATTTCTTTCCCAAATAAAATGTTGCTTTTTCTCATGAAAGATATCATGCAGAAAGGTCTCACAAAATCTTGATGGTCAATATGTGGGGGTATGCAGTCACCCTAATCATATATATTGATGATACAACTATTAGGATTTCAGTTGGCTGGAAGTATGCTCCATCGGACTATTCTCTTGATCATCCATTTTATCAAGGGAGGTAGTGGGTCCACCTCATCGTATCTCAAAATCCTCAGGGGATTTCCTTGTCTCTTGGGTGAAATTGTAAGAGCAGTCACATTGTATAGTGATCCTGCCCTTTCCATGCATCCATTTACATGGCTCAGAATAAGTTCTTTCCATCAGAAGGCCCGCTTGACCTCTACCTCTTAGGTCAAATATACAGTCGAGAATACTTCTTTTTTCACTTTCAAAGAAGACCCTGGTGTACAGCTCCAAGCCTTCTAGTATATTGATGAATCTTCCTTGAACTTCTTCATTGATTTAAAATTCCCTTTTGTTTACTTTACTCATCTTCTAGTATTGTGTCGTGTTGATGATCGACGGCTATCGAGGGTACTCCCTCATTTCAATGTCAGTAGGAATTCATGTCATTAATGTCTCTATATCCAGCAGAATATATGACACTGTATCCAACATGATATACGACTCTGTATCCAACAGGATATACAACTCTCCCATCAGGTGATCAGTGGTATGAAATCCATCGTCAGTAGATGCATACTCCTCCAAAGTACTATAGCACTTCTGTTAGAGGACGTTACAATTCTTGCACTCCACAAATGCCTCTGTAGCTGGTATACGTGTAGGTATCTCGACGTTGCATGTAGGGGAACCCATACAAAGAATATATGAAGCTCATGGTAACTCCAGCTCTGTAGCAAACTCAGACTTATTGTCTATAGCAGATATGCTAGAAGAGGTCTCTCTCATGCCTGGAACGTAAATATTCCCCTAAGAACAAAGGGTGAGCAAGTTTTCCGCCTCTTGGGTGAGAAAGCCCTATGTTTTTGGTGGTTGGCGATTCTGCGCTGAGTTCTCCGCAGCGGTGCATCTGGTGGTCTTTCATCAGTGGCAGCGACCATGCCCCCGATTGATGTAGCTATGATGGATGGCAGGCGACTAGTTCCCTCCATTGGGTCTTGTTGTACTGTCACATTTTTTTCCTTTAGTGGGGAATTATCTCTAGTGCTTATCCTTAGTAGCGATGGTATCCTTTCTTTTTACTGACGGCAAACCACATCCATCAGAGGACCCTCATAGTCCATATTGACTTGACTGAAGTCCATGTAGAAGTCTACGGTGCTGCCCTGTGGTGCCCTTTCCTTGTTAAGTGCGAGGTTTTAGACATTTTTGAAAGCACAGATCAGCCTCTGGCCTGACGTTTTTTTTCTGCAGACAATAGGAAAAACAATAATGACCTGAAATTTAGCAGGAACAAAAACAAAACAAAGTGTTTATTAAAAAAATTTTAGTTTATGTTAGTAAGAAAATTGTTCATTTATGTATGTATTTTGTTTAATTTAGTAGAATATTAATTTTAAAGGTAAAAAGAAGAAAGCTGAAATTTGTAATTTCAAAAAGCTTTCATTTTATGAGGTTAATTTTATTACAAATTTTTTTGGACCCGGTCACAGACGTTTGGCCAAATAAATAACCTCAAAATGATCAAAATTTCAAAAATGCAACTCCAAATAGCATAAACATGGGTAGTATGTCTTCGGGTATCGTCCATTGATTGGAAGCATTAGTCTTTCGCCCCAAAATTCTGCTAGCTGATAGGCTCCTCCTATGTAGACCTTTTCTACAACAAATGCTCCCTCCTAAGTTGTCTAGAATCTTTCACATATCTTGCAGCATGCAAGAATAAGCCTTTTGAGCATGAGTATGAGATCACCAACTCTGAATGTCCTAGGGTGGACCAATTTGTCATTTTTTTGTACCATCTTTCTTAATAAAGCCCCAAAAGTTATTGAGCTTCTAGTCTTTTTCCTTCAAGACTTTCCAATTCTTTAAGCCTAAGTTTTGCACTTTCTTCTATTGTCTGTTGATTGGAGACAACAACTCTGAGAGACAGCGTCTGAACTTCTAACGTTAGTACGGCCTCAGACCCGTACATGAGCATGACACTGAGTTGGAGTTCTGAACATTGTCTGGTAGGCTTCTAGCAATTTGTTATGCCAATCTCTTTTATTTTCATCTCTTTTATTTTCATCCAGTATTATTTTCATCCAGTATTTTCTTCAAAATCTATACCAGTGTCTTTTTGAAGGCCTCAACCCGACCATTTTCCTTAAGATAGTAAGTTGTGGAGTATCTCTAGTTTATCCCGTGTCATTTGATGAAATTATTAATTTTTGTGCTCTTGAAGGCTGTCTCATTGTCAGAGATTATTCTGTGCGGAACTCCAAAACATTAGACTACTTGGCTTTTGAACAACTGAAGGACATGCTGTGTCGTAACCTCTCGTAATGGCACTGGCTTTGCCCATTTGGAAAAGTAATTTGTAGCAGCAAGTATGAATCTGTGTACTTTGGAAGACGGAGGGTCTATCAGACCTATCTTGTCTGTGCCCCAACACTTGAATGGCCACGAGGCTGCTATTGAGTGTAGCACATTTGGAGGTTGGTGCAGGACCACCTCAAGCACTTGACACTTGTCACATTTTCTGGTTGTATCCTTACAATCGGACATCATTAATGACCAATAATATCCAAGTCTCTTAATCTTGATTTCATCTTCGGCCCTGACTGGTGAGCACCACACAATTCGGTGTGTACTTCTTGATAATATTTTGTGCTTCTATTCTACTTAGACATTATAGCCACATCTGATCAAATGATCTTCTATAGAGGACATCACCTATTAAAGCATATAACATAGCTCTTTTTGTGATGTGGTGTGCTGTTGACTTGTCCTCCGACAACTTTCCAGTATGCAAATATTCTATTAGTGGCTTACGCCAATCCTTATTGTTATCAGCAACCGCAATCATCATTTTTTTTCTCCTCCAAGCTTGTGTAGATTTTTGAGGTTGATTCGAGATAAAACTTGTCTTCCTTGCACTTTAAAACCAACAGAATCCTCCGGGAGAAATGACAGCTTCTTAGCAAGTTTTGCTAGAGCATCATCATGAGCATTATCTCCCCTTGGGATCCGGTAGAAAATTAGACTGGGAATTTTCTCCAGCAGCTTCATTGTAAACTGATGATATTCTACAAATCCTGGTTTCAAAATCTTGATCTTCCAGTGACTTGTTGGATGACGAGTTGTGAGTAGCCATTAATTGCAATGTTTGTTATGTCCATCGAGTTTACTAACTCCAACTTGGTAATTAAGGCTTAATATTATGCTTCATTGTTGGTACATGGCTTTGTTAGGTAATAGTAGAACCTTAGCATACCCTTATCCGATGTGATTAAGATCAAACAGATTCCTGTTTTGCCTGGTATAACTATGTCTGATCTTTTGTCTTTTCTAGCCGACGAAGCTCCGTCGATGTACATCTCCCAGCGTTGTGCACTGAAGAATTCCATTCATAATATATTTCATCTGGTATTTCATCATTAAGAGGGGACCCAGTTGGAAGCGAGTGTGCAGCAAGGAAGTCTGCTAAATTTTGTCCCTTGATAGCACAGAGGGGAACAAAATTTATATCAAATTGTAATAAAAACATTGACCACCTTGCTAGACATCCAGAAAGTGTTGGTTGGGTTTTCAAATATTGGAACGGATTATCTTTTGAAATTAGGGTGATCTTATGAGAAAGCATGTAGTGTTTATGCTTTTAGGCAGTGAAAATTAAAGTCAGATAATGCATCTCAATAGGTGGATACCATATCTCCATCAGTATTAGACGACGACTCAAGTAATAGAGTGTGTTTCCTTTACCCTTGTCATTGACTTGGGCTAATAGGGCTCCAAGAGAGTCATCTAAGGCTGTGGTATAAAGTATCAACAGTTCTTCAGGGAGAGGGGCTGCCAAAATCCCAAAACCGGAGGTGTCATTAAATATTCTTTAACATCCTCAAAGGCCCACTGGCATTTCTCTTCCCAATAAAATTTGGAGTCCTTTTTAATTAATGCCGAGAAGGGCTAACACCTACCTAAGAGAATAGAAATAATGCGTCTCAGATATGTCAATTTTCCTTGGAAGGAATGTAGTTGTTTCAAGGTTTTGGGAGGAGGCATTTCCAAGATAGCTTTAATCTTATCCAGATCGATCTTGATTTTCCAATGACAGATAAGGAATCCTAGAAATTTCCCAGAGGTAACACCGAAGACGTACTTTAAGGGATTCATTTTAAGGTAATATCATCGTAACCGTTCAAACAAGGTCCTCAAATCATACATATGGTTTATTTTTTATTTAATATTGATGACCAAATCATCTATGTTGCATTTCATTTGGTTGTGAATGAGCTCATTAAAAATCTTTGTCATAGCTCATTGATATGTTGCCTAGCTTTCTTCAATACAAACGACATCACTGTGTAGCAGAAAATACTGATAGGTGTCCTGAAGGTTGAAAGCGTTGCATCTTCTGGAGCCATCTTGATTTGATTGTACCCCAATGATTCATCCATGAAGGAAAAAATTTCATGTGTCGAAGCGATGTCCACCATCATTTCTGGTATTCACAACAAAAATTCATCTTTTGTACATGTTTTGTTTAAATTTCTAAAATCGACACATACACAGATTTGCACATCATACACAGATTTGTCCATTTTTCTTCTTAACAAGTACAATGTTAGCTAACCATGTGGGGTATTGCTCTTCTTTTACAAAGTTAGCGTCTATTAACTTCTTCACCTTGGCAATGACTTGCTGCACTATTTTGAGGCACCTTCTTCTGGGTGCTTGTTTTACTGGGGTCGTATCTTTGTCTACCCCGAGCTTATATACTGCAATTTCTACTGACAATCTTGGCATTTTATCGTATGTCCATGCGAAGCAATCTTTGAATTCTGTTAGAAGTTTGATCAATTCTAAAAATTTTTATTGTTGAGTAGAGAACTTATAAATGTAGGTCGGGGCTGCTCCTCTGTCTCGAGGTTAATTTCCTTCAGTTCATTGACAGTTGACTTGATCTCTTCCTTAAATTTTGGTGGGGCATCTTGTATTAGCAGATTAGTAGAGTCATGCTCTATATCAAGGCAGTCCTCTTTCAATTTGCTAGAAACAAACATACAAAATTCTGAATCAACAACTGGTCTGATAATATCAAATCTGAGACCCTCTTTTGAGTTGGGAGTTTGATTTTTAACATCACATAATTTTTCAAAAAGTTTTAGCTTATCTTTTGGCATTTGTTTTGACAAATGTCCTTGTTGAATTAACTTTTGTATATAAGGAAAAAGTAACCAAAAGGTAATTCCATTAATTCATTAGGATTCTTATCTAAATTTACATGATTTTCAAGATTAGTAGAAGTAGAAGCACGATAAAATTTTATCAACTTTAAACCAGTTCTACAGACCTCCATGACCTCTAAACTCTTGACCTTTTGAGGGAGAATCAGAGTAAGGGGTATGGTGTTCACGTAGTGGTTTATCCGATCATTGTCTCATATTCTCTTTACTTTGTATTTCTATGGATATCTCGTACTATGATTTCTTCTATTTTGTCATCAATACTTCATCTTTAGAATTGTCTTCATCAAAATTTTCTTCCATGTTGATGTTGATGGTTGGCCAAGTCCGTTCAACAATTAAAATTGTTCTTCCTCGTCCATGTTCCCGGCCTTGACCTTGGGTGCGCGAACTAAAAGAACCCCCAACAATTTATTGTAAGAGAGTGGTGGAAGATTGCTGAAGTGGATTTGAATTGCCCTGCCATTATAATTCTTCTATATCTTCACTTTTACTTGTCACAATTTCATGAGAGAAGACAATTTTCTTTGTAGGCATGTAGTAGGCGGCATCTTCTTGAATGCCAACTTTATGAATTAAAAATGGTTGTAAATCTCCCTTGACGTAATGTTCTTATCCTTTCTTGTAGTACATAATGCATTGGTGTAGAGACAATGGAATCGTGTTGTGTTCATGAATCCATGGTCCACCCAATAAAGCGTTAAAAGAGGTCTCAGCGTTGATGATATGGAATTTAGCGGTTGTTACTAGTTCTCCAATTTTCATAAGTAATGTAATTGATCCAAGGGCTCTCTCTCTCTTTTGGCTGAATCCTCTTAGCATCATTTTATCGGTCGTAAGCTCCTGAACTTCAATGTCTAAATAGGCCAATGTCCGTAGGCTCATCAAGTTGAGTGATGCTCTAGGATGTACTAAAACCCTGGACAACACAACTCTATCGATGTTAAGGGAGATATACAGCAGATGATTATGGTTGATGCTACCGAGCAGCAAATCTTCATCTGTGAAGGTTATGTCAGGCAGTTCTTTCAACAAGCAAACTTCAACGGAAGATGTGATGGCCAACTGGCCTAAGCAAATCTCTGGGTCAACCAAAACTGTAACCAAAGATTCTCATCTCCTTTGATAGGATTAGAGCATCGTAGATGCTTAATTTGGCTGACAACTTCCTAAGATGAGCTATCACATTGTAATCCACTTTGTATGATCCTCCAATTTTCTCTTGATTATGTGATTCTTCCACTGGTGGAGGTGGAGGTAGCTCTTCTTGAGTTATTATTTGCTTTCCTTTATCTACTGGAGCTGTTCTCAGGGGTAACACTCCCCCACTCCTTAAGTTCACTTCTGTAAGTTCTTCTTCTTGAGATACTAATGTTGAATCTTCTGGTGTTTTTTCTTGGTTGGAAAAATCTAAGTTAATGGCGAGCGATGCACAGTGTCGCTCGAGGACTGATTCTTCACTTCTGGCGCTGTCATAGGTGGTATTATCAATGTCTTCTTTAGTCTTGTCAATAAGTTCATCGGACTAGAGAACGATTTGAGGATTATTTTGGGAATTGAGAATGAAGGCTAGATTTGTAAAACCCAATTACATTATCACCAGAAATAGTTAAAACGTATCTGAAATCATAATCAATATATTCATAAGACCCCAAAGTGTTAAAAAGATGATCATACAAGGTCAGGGGATTGAAATCTTTCTTTCTCAAATTTGAGACAACTAATCTAGCAGAGACATCCCTTGTCCTACCATCCGTGCTATCAGTCTTCATGGTGGTGTTCTTCTTCTTCTTCTTTGACGATGACATATCTTTTGGCTAAATATTCATCTCGGGTTTGGCAGTCCGAAAACTCTGAACAGGAGCTTGTTTTGAAGCAGACTGGATCTGATTCAGTATTCTCTAGTATGATTCGCTCCAAACTGTACTCTATCCATCTTTTCTAATATATGGGTCAATCAAAGTGATTGGCTCAACCAAAATCATTTTTATGTAACCTTTTTTAGGTTCTTTTAAATATTCTTTTGGGATCGTTATATTTTCTTCTTTAAGATTTTTCTCAAGCAAATCCTTGAAGATAAAGTATTCTTCTATAGTGTGTCCAAGCAGTCTATGATATGGACAATAATTTCGTTGATCCTTCTTGTCGACTTCTTTGGGTTTCTTTGGATCTAGTAATCTGAACTCAGGCTTCTTCATCAGACTTCTGAACATTTTGGTTACGGCTTCAACTTTAGAGGAGTACACCACTTTCATTCTGCCAAAGATATTCTCTTATTCTCTGCTTGGTGTGATCCTCCCTAAGGCGGTTGCTGGCTAGACTGACCGTATTATTGTGTATATTTTTGAGTATGCTGTGAAGATGATTGATGAGGATTTTTTGCTTGTATCTTCATTGATTGCTTTCCTTTATCGAAAGTTGCCACTATTCCTGATTTCTTTTCAAATATTCTTGTTTCTTATGTTTGATTTCTTCTTAAAGACTACTGGCTTTGTTGAGTAGCTTCTGAAAGGATTTGATGATGAGTCCCATGAGCATGAAAGCTCCTAGCCCATGAATGCTCTTGAGTATGATCTTAATTATGTGATGTTCTAATAGCTGAGGTTCACATTTCATGCTAAGGTTTCTCCACCTCAAAATATAATCTACTAGAGTCTTGTTAGGCTTTTGCTTTTCCATCATGAGATCTCCAATACAGACGCGATGTTGCACCCTGGAAAATCTTTTCACGAACAATTGTTCTAGCTTAACAAACTTCTTGACTGATTCGTTGAGTAATTTGGTATGCCAATCAAAAGCAATTCATGACAGGCTGCTGACAAACTGACAAAAAATCAAGACTTCGTTACCTCTAGTATTACCACAATTGGCTCAGAAATGTGCTATGTGTTGTCTGGGATTTCTAGTCCCCTCGAATATCTTAAAGTTTGGCAACAAAAAACCTTTAGGGTAGGTTACGACATCAAACTCCTCCAGGTAAGGTCTACCCTTTAAAACCAATGCACCACCCTTAGATTGTGTTAAGGCCTCTCAAATTTGTTCGAACATTTGCTTAAATTCCTTTTCTGATAAGGAGCTTGATGGAGAATCCTTATTTTGTTGATCATCCTTATTTGCTGAGGCAACTTCTCTCCTTTCATCTGTGATATGTATAATCTCCGATTGATTGACTTTTGGAGAGGCTAATTGTGGGGGCTGAGATTGTCCTTGAACTGTGGCCATGAAGGTCATGGCTATAGCCATCTTGTCCATTCTTTTCTCAAGTTGGCTGACTTTCTCATCCCTTAAGAAAATAGCCCTACACAACTCATCTACAGCGTTCTCTTCAACGAGAGGTGGAGCTTCGCATGCAAATGCAGTGGCTTAAGTTTCAATGACATGGATATCCATGAAATCTTCTTTGAGGTACTCTTTAAAGTCAAAATCTTCATCATCATCATCAGAAACTCTATGTTCTCGAGAAAACTCAAAAATCTCAATCCTGAGCTTTTCAAGCTTTCCTTCAATAATTGATTCTTAGATTGTCTTAAAGTCTGGAGGACCCATTTGGACCTCCTCCACTTGCTCCTCCATCTTGCTGGCAATTGCTGCAATAATGTCAGATACTTTGGACCTTGGCTTCATTCCATGATTTTGCCCTGTGGGCTTACTGGACTATATCGGTACAGCGACCTTGGGTATCCATACCTTTTTCTTTGACTGTGATGTTTTGAGACAGAGTGTCTCGGTAGGAACATCTTTATGTCGAGGAAAAGTGTGCTCCCCACGGTGCAGAACAGATACAATACTGGGCAATTTCTTCATCTTTCTTTTGGGACTTTTAGAACATCCTTGAAGTGGGTGATTGGAAGAATTCTTGGACCCAGACGTGACATAACAGGTCAAAGGTCTGCGGGTCTAGTAAAGGTGGAATCGATAATAACTATGGCAGTATCAACTCTGCTTTCCAAACGGAACCAAACGGGAATGCGAACAGGGAAAGCTTCAATTGATTTCTGAGATTTTCTGCTAGTTCTAAAGTCCCTTAGAATGTCTTTCTTCATGCGAGGGGATAATGCACATCCCACTTGTTTGAGTAACTCAACAACTGAACAACCATCTTTAACAGCTAGTCTCTGAAAAACTAAATTGACTCGGGTGATAGGACCAGGCTTCTTCCTCTCCCCACCATGTATATGAAGTGATGGTAAAGTAGCGGCAATCTTTTGGATACTTTCATACCCATTGGTATCCATTAAGGGATGGAACCTACTCCCTTGCAACAGTGGATAGGTTTTCGACATTGCTGACTTATCTTGGTGAGGATTTTCATCAACAGGTACTTCCTCAGAAATCTGGGCTTTAGTAACCCTCCAAACATTCTTATTACATTTCTCCTTTATGTTCGGGTTAACGGTGTGGTCCTCAAACTTGATCCAATTTTGAATATTGATGGCGGGATGACCAATCTTTCAGTCTGGTCTTCAAAGATCATAACTTTTTTCCCTTAGCAGCAGCAAAAACAGCAGGCTTGGTACGTGCCATGGTGACAATAGTTTTAACCTTCTTGTAAGAAGGAAAATCTTGAGGGCAGTTCAGGTTGAACTCGAGTTGAACTCGACAGACTGAACTCGACAGACGGTTCTTGAACCTCTAGAGTGGCAACTTTCATTATGTCGAACGGAGCTTTCCTGAGAATGACCTCGCGATCTTCAAATCCTGCTCCGAACTTGATGGCGGCAGTGACATTCTGGGCACAACAACTCATCGGCAGGTTGTAGGAGAAAGTGAGCGTTGGGAACTCCATTGTAGCAGCCTTAAAAGAGAAAGCTCTGGGGTTAGTTATTTGGCCAATACCTTGTAATCTTAGTGCAAGCACTATAGATTAACAGAGGTCTATCCGTAGACCAGGTAAGCCCTTATTTAATTTTTGGAGGTTTTAAAATTTTAATAAAAATAGTTTGGAAGTAGAAAGATTTAAATAATATAAGGAAAAGCTAAAGAGCACGCGCAGCACGACACAATTCAATTTAATTTGTAAAACATCAAATCAAACTCAAAAGGGAAAAAAAAATTGAAATTCAGTACCCAGTGCGGAACCAACTTAACAACGCACAATGTCTAGGTGGAACTAGACTACCAACACACCTATTGGGTGT
Source organism: Phalaenopsis equestris (assembly GCF_001263595.1). Classification (NCBI taxonomy): domain Eukaryota; kingdom Viridiplantae; phylum Streptophyta; class Magnoliopsida; order Asparagales; family Orchidaceae; genus Phalaenopsis; species Phalaenopsis equestris. Next base: position 33,243 of record NW_018165704.1, on the reverse strand, counting down.
CCAATCCCATGTTAAGATTAAAAAGTCCTTAATGGCCTCATGAACCCCTCTATTCAACGGTGGTTGAATAGACGGTCCTAAAGTCCAAAGAGTTAACCTTACTTTCCTGAGATAGAAATGGGTAAAGCAAGCCAATGAAAGAAGGGTAACTTGGTTCATGAGAGACATGAACACATTACCGATATATGAAGATAATATTTCTTGATTTAAATGGAGAGAAAAACTAGTCCCCAATGGAGTTGCTAGAAACCGACGACATTATTTCGGTTGAGGAGTTGCTCGTTGGAAGTGTCGGCTGTCAGAATCGTAATCCCGTCGTCTGCTTTGGAAGGATTTTTAATATATATATATATATATATATAATTTAGAAAAATATGAAATCAAACTGATCCTATATTTTAAATAGTTTAAATGAAAGAGCACTATACCTCAAACATTGTATCCATCACGAAGGATAAACACAAAACTTGAGGATGAGGCTTGATCAAATAAACTAAGAAATATATGATATATGTTTGGTCTGTGAAATCGTTTTATTTGCCGAGAAGTTCCCTTATTTAATATGAAGAATTAGATAGGGTTTACATTAAGCTTAGTTCGGACAAGCTTCCTATGAAAGGTTAATTATATCTTAAATGACCAAAGTCACTTAAGAAAATTCTCGATAAAAATTAAAAAAAAATATTATCTTCAAAGAGGTCAAAAGGATAGGACTTTTCAACGAAATCAGACAAAGTGGTGTGTAAGGGGAATGGTTTAAGTTTTGAACATCTTGTAGATTCCAAAGGAGGAAGAACTAGGGGATGTCATAGATCCGGGGGAGAACCTCGGTGACGGTGACTTCCCAGTCTATCCTATCTATCCTATCTTTTGGCTTCAATTTTGAGGAGAAATATTTAAGTGTTTCATCCTACTAATTTTATAAATTTAGGGCTTACATTTGTGTGAAACGATCACACAAATAGCCTGAAAGATGTGAGGATTTAGGTGGTGATGAATGACAACCTCTGAATTCTCAGACAAGTTAGGGCTTAGATTGTACAACAAAGCTACACAATGGCCTAAAGATGACTTGAGGATTTATGTTACGTAAGCAAATAAGTAAACAACCTCAAAGTCCAATGGCTTTGTTGTTTAATTCTAAGGAAGGAATGGTTTAGCTGATGGAGACATGTTTTGCTATTGAAGATTGTCGCACTGCCCACAATGCAAGTTGTCAACCCAATTATCCTGAGAATAGGATACTCAATTAGTCAATTGATGTTTCACTTAAGAGTTATGTGGGTATGTACCCTTAAGGCAAGTTTTAGTCATTTAAGATTGTGATGCCCATAAGTAAATTTGGACTTGAAGTGTTTAAATATATTGATTATCAACCCAATTATCTGCTAAATCAAATCAATTGAGTTTAGATATCGAGCCTAGTTCACTACAAAGCCCTTAGCAATCATAATTGGGAATTTGGTGAAGGCTAAGATTTTAGTTTAAGTGACATGTATTTTCATTGAAAGATCACATTATCAACAATTTTGAGCTTAAGGAAAGTAAATTATCATCATTTTAGCTTAAGCCTCTCACTTAAAAAGCTTTTGATAGTAGTTGACTTCCAAGTCATGAAGATTGGGGGAGATTATTATCTATTTATGTTGTGCAAAGGTGGTGGGTGAGTTTCTACCTTATAACCCAATTGTATTTCAATCATCCAAACAAGTTTATTAGGATCAAAGTTACCCATTTATTGCTGGTTAATTTTGATTAAGGCACCAAAGTCTAAAATTACCACATTTCCCTTGGGGTACTTCACCTCATAACTCACTAAACACAACTCGAATGACTTTAAGGGTTAGAGTATCATATCCACGAGGTAATTAAAGTATCATAGGAGAATATGTGGATTTTTAAAATTTAATTTAATTTGGATGATTATTTAAATTTAGAAAATAGGATTTTTAAAAGTTAATTTATTTAATTATCCAAAATAAAATTTATATTTATGAAAAAAATATTAGAGGTTTCTTAAGGTCTGATAATCACTTAGGCAAAACTTCATTATTTTTGAATCAAATTTCTATTTTTATTATTTAATTTTAGATCAATTTTCAAGATTTATTTAAATAAAAAATAGTGCTTTAATTACAAAATTTGTATACTTTTATTAGACTCCTCTTACTTCAAAAAGAAAATAGAAACAAATTTTATATTTATGTGATTTTAATTTATTTAATATAATTATTTTAGTGAGAAAATATGAAAAAGTCATTTTTAAGCCTTCAAAATTTATTTTTAACTTAGAAAAATTAGGAAAAATATCCTAATGAATTCTAAGTCATCGGGGGACATTCCCACTCATTTTTAATTATTTTTTTGTATTTTTGAAAATTTTGATTATTTTAATTATTTTTAATTCAAAGTATATTTTAAAAATGAAATATTTTCACAAAAAAATGGGTTTTATTTTTATTAAATGTCCCTGATCATAAGGAACTCAGAAAAAAATTTTTTATAATTTTTTTAAGCATATTTAACTTAATATAATTATTTTTTATTCAAAATGCAAGGATTCCTTAAGAAATTCATTTTAGTGCCTAGACTAAGTCAAATAATTTTGATATTTTTACAGTGGGTATATATGATTTTTATGAACAATGCGGAATTGATTTTGTTAATTTTTTATATTTATTTAATTTACACAAATTAATACAAGGTATTTACATTTAACTAAGTATAAAAATTCACAAAATGATTCAAATCATCACAATATTTGTCCTAAATTTCTTTGACCACAGGAAACCTACTAAAATTGTTCTCATAATTATTCAAGTGGTATTTTGGTTTCTATAATTAAAATAAGTCAAAATGGTCACCTTAGTTTGAAAATTAGGGTTATAAGCATAGTGGTGCCCTCTGACCTTAGAAAAATCAGAAGACATGGCTTCTGTCATGAGGAACAAACCCTCAAAATTTCAAGCCATGGAGAATTAAAATACCACAAAGGGTAATTATTTAATTAAAAATTAGGGAGTGAGAAAATAATTTTTATTTTTGGTCCACATTATTCTCCTCTATTCACTGAGAGGGTATTTTTCTTTTATTTTTCTTATTTTTCTAGAGTAAGATATGAATTTTTGAAGTTTAGGCATTTAAAATAATTCAAAAATCCCTATTTTTCTACTTATCCACGTGGAGCTGATTGGATCCGAGGCAGCTCCGAAAGAACACGTGGTGCTCCTCCATTTAACGTTGACATCCCCCACAGCTGTCACATTGACCGCGCTTTATGAACCATGGATATGTCTGGCTTTATCTCCTCCATCCATTGGATATAAGCGCGATCAGACGACTCTCCATTATTATCCCCAAGTGACCTAACCTGTTAGCCATTCACACTAAAACCTTAAAATCTTGGCCTAGACTCAACCAAATCACGTGGGGTTTGTTCTTAAAACTTCACCTACTCAAGACAAACACATTTATATTTTTTATATGGTATGAAGTACAGTAAATATGTATGGAGGGTCTACAGTAAATATGTATGGAGATATGTATGGAGGGTCAAAACAAGCTCAGTTTAGGGTTGGAGTTCAATACCTTTGTCTGAGAGGGGAGGTGATCTGATTTTTTTATTGTGATAGATTGTGTAAAATTTAGATAGGTATAATCAATTAATATTCAGATTCTACACAAGTATATGTATCATTATCAAGTAATAATGGACTTTCTATTTAAGCCCCAAATATCGATCCCACGGGGAAGGTTTAAATTGGAAATGATAAATTTGCTAGGAAATTCATAGAAAGTCAATTGAAATCAATGTCACTAATTTCAATTGTTGAGATGTAATCAAAATGAAATTTATAAATTATTATCAAATCAAAAATGCAAAGTTTAAAATGTTAAATACTAATCTATTAACTATGTTTATGGAACGAATATTTTTATGTGAAAAAACATCATTCCCACTTTAATAATGCTATGGTAAAATGAGATGAGATAAATGCTCATAATATGTATTGTGCCAAATAGCAGCAATTTTAATTCTCTACCCTGATACAGTGCATAAAAAATCATTGGTTAATCTCAGTGTTTAGTCCCTAAATTCGTGGCAAGGCTAGGAGGATATTGGCTCCCACTCCAGAGCTCCCACTTCCCTTCACCTTAAGTCTAACTCTCGCTTCAGTTTTTAAACAATAAGACCAAATTGAAGATTTTAGTCATTTTAGTCTGTCACCCTAAAGGATTCTTCACCCAACAAAGAATATTTCCCTATTTATTTGCACTTAATTCCATGAACGATGTTCTCCTCCATGGAATCAAATGTGATCCTCACTCTGTTGTAGAACTCATACTCCATTTCCCAGATCATATGTTTCACAACACACTTTAACAATTCAATTTTCCAAATCGAAAAGTAAATGAAGTTTGGAGTTGAAAAATCATCATAATTTATTTTTCATTTTAATATTGGTACATCCATATTATTTCTACATTTCAACATATCTCAGAGTAGGGAGAAAGATGGAGCGAATTACTCAGACTTCATAAGAAAGAAATAACAAAACACGAATTTCATATATAAAAGAAAGTTCATACAACACTGATAAATAAACAATACTTATTTGAAACCTCTTTCCCAGAGCAAATCCTTTGTAGCATTTCCATAGAAATGCAGGAAGAAGATATCTCTCACTTTTCTCCTTCTCCAACACTCTTACAGGATGAGCACTTTTTCTGATGAAATTCGGCCCCAAATAGAGTCCAAGGCCTGTTCTACAATAGGTGTCTCCAAAAACTCTTCAAAAAATTGTCCAAATACATCGAAACTTCTAGAAACGGGGTCCGCACCGCCTTTGGCGCTGTCGGCGCTAAGTAAAAATCTCTAGCCTTAAGCTGTTCTGCGCTGATGGCGCTAACCTCGGTGCTGTCGGCGCTGAGCATTTCTTTAAAAATGTAATTTTGATTCCAAATTTCATTCTTTTTGCTTTCTTTTTGTTTTAAGCTCTAAAAATCAACAACCTACAAGAAAAAATTAAAATACTTTCCATTGTACCTTCTATTAAAGTACAATATCACCAAAAATGAGTATTAAATATGGGTCTATAAATACATATATTTTTGTTGTATCAAAATCCCCCAAACTTAAAGGTTACTTGTCCTTAAGTAACTTCCCTACTACATAAAAAATATGACTTATGCTAAAGAATTTAACTTTTAGATTTCCATATTTTAGTTCTCTAAATATAATAGTTTAACTTAAGAAAAATTCAAAACAATTCCAGTTAATACTAAAGGTGCAAGGATATTCAATAATTAAGTTTAAGGTTTTTGATCCTCTATTTCTTTCAAGAAAAATTGCAATTTGTCATATTAAAGGCACTTAGAAAATTCATATGAAAAAGAACTTCAAAAAAAATTATTAATAATTAAGCTAACATTCAAATAAAAAGTTTAGAAAATGTGAAAGTTTTTTTTTTCCTTAAGTTGACTCAAGTGAAGCCAATTTTTTATTAGACATCTCCTCAAGCTTCTCCCCGTATCTTTTCTTTTTCTTTTATTTTTTCTTTTCTTTTCTTTTCTTTTTCTTTTTCTTTTCTTTTTCTGAGGATTACTATATCTGAATAGCCTTTAATAACTTTGAACTTCACTATCCTCTTTTAAAGTTAAAAACTTTTTACATTTTTTTCACTTAACAAATTTATATTAACTGAAAAGATTTTATAAAGTTTAATTCTTTTCCTTTTACATGAATTTCTTTAAGATTTTTAATACTTCAAAATTACAAATTTCCTTTACTAAAAATAGAAAAAACATAGTCTTATTCTCTTTTACCAAATATCTTAGCCCCTAGAATTAACCTTTATTATTGAATGTTTTTACTTAAATTTACTATATATTTAGAAATAAAGTTAACCTCTAATACCAAAGGTCATATTAAATTTAAAAATTTGAAATTATAATTAAGTGAGAACAAATAAAATTAAGTTCTTTTCTAACAATGATATTTCTTCTCCCCCCCCAACTTAAATTTTTAAAGGATTTTTACATGAAGGACTTTAAAAATGAAGGGTAAAAGAATATATAAAAAAAATTCATACCTACTGGAGATTTTGATTTTTGAACATAAATTTTAAAATGTTGTAGGAGCTGATATGAAAACTACAAGGCTAAAAACATTAAATTGCGCATAATACACATAAAATTTTCTGAGAAAGAGCTAATCACAAAACATAACAAAGTGCTGAAAACAACAATAGAACTAAACTAAATTCTAAAAATGAAAATAATTTTCCACATTATAGTTTAATGAACACAACAAACAAAGTTTCAACAACATCACAACACAAATAATACAATCACACAGTACAAACACAAACAAACAAAAAAAATAGATCACCAGTCATTATCTTCCTCATCATCGACATCTAACTTCTACTGCTGATATGGAGTATAAGTAGGGTGAATAGGTAACTAAACTGTATGGTCACCCCTCAGATATCTCACTAAAGCATCATCATAAGCAGCATCATGTTGAAATTTCTGGCAAATTAGATAATTAGTGTGACCATTTATGGTCTCCATCTTCTGCATCCTATGATCCATCCTCAAAACATCTCCCTGTTGAATCATCATCTGCTCCAATAACTCCTTGTTGCAGGTCTAAAATCACCTCATGCATGCTCACAAAGTGTGTAAATTAGAGCAGGGTGCGCCAATCCACCAGTGGTCTCTCCCAAAGCAATATATTGAGTGTTCATATAAATGATAGAGCCTATATTTATATCCATCACTTGCTGAATACAGAAGTTCAAGATGGCTCTATCCTTGGTTACTTTGCTATGATGATTCGTTGGAATCATCCTCCCAGAAATAAAATAATGTTAGGCCTTAGATACTATGTTTAACATAGAAACGGGAAAGTTGACTTTAACTCCATTCTTTATTTTCCAAGCCCTTTTTTCACTAATCAGAAAATAAATAACTTTAGCTAAAGCCTGATTTGTAGCAGAAAAAGAATGATATTGGCATCTATACACATCTTCTAACAGATAAAAATCATTAATTTTTCTTGGAGTAAACTCTACCCTTATTCCTCAAACAAAAACAAAATCATCAGAAGCTTCAAGAAGGTTGGCATAAAATTCCATTACAATCCCAGCTATCACATCGACAGTAAAATAGCAAAAATTTTCCCACTGTCGAGCAATAATCAAACGTTCAACTTCTCCTCCTGTATTTTTAAAACCTCGGTCCTGAATTACATTTTTATTTTCTTGCAAACTATTAAATCGAGCACTGGCTCTAAAGCTAAAAAATCTATGCTCGTCATGTTCTATTTTTCTTTTGCTCAATCTTGGTGCCATATAAAATCTAAAAAAATTTGAAAATTTTTGAATAAATCCCAAAATTCCAAAAATAAAAACGTAAAACATTTTAAACTTCAAATCACTAAATAAGAGTTCATCACCAAAGGATTTTCTAAAAAAATTTTCAAAAATTTCCATATTTTTGGATCCATGCAATGTGAAATTAATCGTTGGTGAAAATAAAAATTTTTTTGTTTAAAGTGTAGCTCTTACCCAGAGAAGATGAAATTCGAAGTCTTTTAGCCTCTAAATTGCCTCAAATATGTCCAAAATCAAGCCCTAGCCGCCCAAACCGAAGATTGAAGATGACTTAAACGTAAAAAAATGCTGGCCACAGTAAAAATTGTGAATTTTTAGGGGTTTAATCTACTGTCAGGTCGAGGGCGTCAATACCAGCGCCGTCAGCGTTGAAGGCCCAAAAATTTCCATATTTTGATTTTTTAATTTTTCAATTTCCTATCAACTTACTCCAAAAATTTTTAGTATTTTAAACACAATTTTTTATCTAACAATAATTTACAAACAAATCATTTCACAAATAACAACAAACTAACTTTTATATATGAAAGTACACTTTTTACAAACACATTTTTTTTAATTACACAATCACACATATTAAACAAGCTAATTATAAATCAGCATCGAAATCAAGCCACAACACTAAACGCTATCACAAAATTGTACATAAAATCAAAGTTCATAATTCTAAAGCAAAAACCAACTAAATCAATTCAAATCCATACAATTACACTAAATATTTATAATGTTCTAAAATAGATAGAGAATCTAAAGTCTTCAATTATTACGCCTCTTCTTCAGTGCTTTCTCCTCCTTTGATATCTCCGATAGATTGGTAATGAACATATAAGTTGTAGAAGGATCAGTTTGGGAATTGATATGTCGAATTTTCTTCGATCCACTCATTATTCACTTGCTTTGGCTTTGGAAAAGAAATTGAAGAAAATTGAAAGGGAACTACAGATTATTGTAAATGCAGTAGGAGATCTTAAATACATTTTTGATCACCTAGATTGGAAAATGAAAGAAAATTTTGGATCACACTGGAACTTTTGAAGCAGGTGATGATTGATCTATGATGTCTTCTAATACTTCATTTCCATTTCAAAAATATTTCTCATCAATAGGGATCATGGGCTCCCAAGGTGATAAAGTCTTTTCCCAACTTTCATATGGCACTTGGGCTTGACTGCAAATCAAAAAGATGGTAGATGGATGCCCAAGTCCATAAATTGGTCCATTAGTAAGGATACCCATAATAGATTTAAATATAATAGACCCTATATCAATGGGTTTTTCCATTTGAATGTAGTAATTTAAAATAGCACATTATTTGGAGACTCTACTAATTTTCATAGTAGGGAGTAACTTTGCAGCAATAAAGAAATGCCATTACTTAAAGATTGGATTAAGTAATGAAGTGGAGAAACTAACATATCCTTCATCTCATACCTCCCACATCTCACTTTGATCCATTAAAAGATTACACACTTCTTGCATCAAATCTCGTGTAGGAAGGAAATTTGTATAAAGACATATTTGAACATTGTCTATGATATACAATTGATTAATCCTTGCAGAAGTAAATGGTACAGCCTTACCTCGTACTAAGACAACACCTTGAGTAATTCTATGTAAGTTTGCATAAAACTCCTTCACCACGGGTACGACAACCGCAGATGTAACTTCCCAACGCCTTTGCAGAATGATCTTATCAATCAGACTAGTTGGATTGATCACTCCATGAATACCAAATCCTCTTTCCTTGATCAATCTCCTCTTCATAATAACTTATCGTAAATCGCTATGCGTCAAAACTAATAAATTTTCTTTTATTGAAAACTTCATACCACAAAGTATTTCTAGAATTGGAAGCAATGGAATCTGAAAAGAGGTAGTCTCTAAGCGTCCAAGAATGTTTCTAGGCCTTTTTAAGCTCTTCCCGACAGTTATTATGAAGTGAAATCGTGCCAAAAGCTGCCAAAATTTGTCCAAATCTGTCCAACCGTACTCGGCGTCATCAGCACTCCCGATTGGTACTATCAAAATTTTTGTTTCAATTCGATTCAAAATTTTCCTCTAATACCAATATTTGACTTAATTTCTAACAAATGCAATTGTGTAGGATTATTAACTACTAATATATAAGACACTTTATCAAATAAAATAGTAATACATTGCAATATAAGTATGGGTTGCCGATATACCTAAAATATATAGTATTTTTAGACACATGTTTATACCTATTTTTGAGATATTGCGCTTTAATGGAAGGTATTTTTGTATTTTTCTTGCAAGTACTAGTAAAAATGGTGAAAAATGATCAAATTTAGAGCAAAAATGTGAAAAATTGTGCAAAAGAGTTTTGGCGCCTCAGAGGTAAATCCAAGGGTTAAGTGCCGGTTAAATAGAGAAGGCAGCGCCTAAGCGCTGAGACACTACATTTAAACGCCAGTGGCAGTTACTAGATGAGTAAAATCAATTTTCACGAATAAAGAGTCCTGAAAATATTGACAAGTTTTGAAAGTTCTTCTCTGGAGAGTTAGTTCGGAGAGATTTTCAGGAACCACTTTTTATTTACTTTATCCTTTTTGTTATTTTTTTTTGAGTGATTGTAAAAGAGAAGAGATTCAAAGGAACTTCAAGAGTTTGGTGGAGGACTTGATATAAGTTTTTATCTTTTTGTTTTAGACTACTTTTGGTTTTAATCAAGACTTGTTGTTGGTTTGCCAATGATTTCTTCTTTTAAACTAAAGTGTGGTTTTGTTTTCTCCATAGATTCTGAGTAGTTTTCTTTATCTTTCTTCTTAAAATGATAAGTATTTATGTTTTGGATGGAAGTTGTGGAGAGTATTGATCTTTAATATTAGAAGAAGTTGCGATGATTTAAATCCATGCACTTCATTTACTTCTTAATTTGGCCAATTCAGATGTTAAAATTTGTTATGAGAACATGTAAGAATCGGGCTGGTATTGTCTCAATCAATAATTAGAAAGAATCACGTGAGATTATATGAATGAGAATGCAGTTCATATGATTGAGTGCAACTAAATAGGGAAATATTCATTGATGGGTGTAAAGTTAGAGGACTTTAAAGTGGCAGGTTAAAGCCCCCAACTTGGTTTATTGTTTTAGGATCTGATACGAGCATGTTAGCCCCTAGGTAGAGGGAATCAAGGGAACTCTTGAGTGAGAGCTAGTATCTTCCTTGCCTAGCCGGTCTTTAGAACTATTCAAACTTTTTTTATTTTAAATATTGTATCTTATTTTTTATTTTATTTTATATTTTTTTTTGTTAGTGCTTGCGTAGTTCAGGTTCTAAAGGACTAGTGCCCTACGATTCTAAATTAGAAAGAACTATTAGAAAAATCAGAAAAACCAAAAAATTAAAAATCTTGAAAATCCAATAAAATTACAGAAAGACAAACCAAAATAATCAAAATGCTGAAATTCATTAAGAGTTTAGATTTTTAAGAGATTATGCCAACCCTACTATAGATTCAACCTTACGGTAGATGAACTTCATTGTAGTGTTCAAAAACCTACTGTAGTGGCTAATTCATTTGAGTTTAAACCTGCTATTATCCCCTGCTTTATCTAAATGGTTTCAAATAATCAGTTTGGGTGATCACCAACTGAAGATTCAAAATTTACCCCTGCCAATTTTTTAGAATGCTACATTTAAATATGATGGTGTTTTAGATGATGCCATAAGACTTAGGTTATTTCCTTTCTCACTGAGGGATAAAGCTAAGATGTGGTTGAATTCATTAGCATCTGGATCTATTAGAACTTGGGGTGATTTAGCACAAAAATTCCTTACTAAATATTTTCCACTATAAAAAACTGTGAAGCTTAGAAATGATATTACATCTTGCAATCAGTTTCAAGGGGAATCTTTTTATGAAGCATGAGAATGATTGAAAGAACTCTTAAGAAAGTGTCCACACTATGCTATACCAGATTGGTTAATAATTCAAACATTATATAATAGATTAATTGGTTCTCTTAGATCTCTTATCGATGCTGATGCTAGTGGATCATTGATGTCAAAATCATTTCATGATGCTTATGCTTTGATTGAAGAGATGGCTACCTACAATTTTTAATGGCCTTCTAAGAGGGTAAATCCAAAGAAAGTAACCAATATTCATGAAACTGATGCATTTTCTACGTTAGCAAATCGAGTTGTTGTAATTTCAAGGAAGTTGACAAATTTAGAATAATTTTTTCTCAATCAACTTCCAAGATTGAAGGGAATTCATTAGGCCAAATGGTAGATTCTCAAACATCATTAGAGACTTTGAATGCCATAAATAATAAGCAAAATAACCCATATTCCAATTATTATCACCCAGGTTGGAAGAATCATCCTAACTTTAACTGGAATAACAATTTGGATGGTAAGAAACAACAATGGGGGAACAACCAAGTAAACCCATTGGGAAACTAGAACAACCAAGTGAATAATAATTATAGATCTACTTATCGTCCAGGTTTCAATAGTAATACATAATTTAAGGATAAGAAGTTGTCTATAGAAGAAGTGGTGTTACAAATGGGTAGTCAGTTACAAAGTCAATGAGCTACAATTAGAAATATTTAGAATCAACTTGGGCAAATTGCATGTTCATTTGGTAATAGATCCCAAGGAACACTTCCTAGTAATTCTGAGTCAAATCCAAAAGACCAGAATAAAGAGCAAGTTAAAGACGTACAACTTAGAAGCGAAAGAGAGTTGGAAGGTAGGATTCAAAAAAAGATTGAACTAGAGAGAGAAGAAATTGAAGAATCATAAGAGGATGCTCTGAAAGATTTTGAAAGACCTATTTCTCCTTTGAAAATTGATTTAGAAAAATTACCACCTCCATTTCCTCAAATACATCGATAACAGAAGTTGGATAAGAAATTTTCAAAATTTCTAGAAATATTTAAGAAGCTTATAATCAATATTCTATTTACTGAAGCAGTAGAACAAATGCCAAGCTATGTAAAGTTTATGAAGGATATTCTCAACAGAAAAAGGAAGTTTGAAGATAATGAGATTGTTGAACTTAGTGAGGAGTGCAATGCTATAATTCAGAAGAAACTTCCCGAAAAGCTTAAATATCCTGGTAGCTTTACAATTTCATGTGCAATAGGAGACATATTTTATGGGAAAGCTTTAATCGAGTTAGGTGCAAGCATTAACCTTATGTCATTATCAATATTTAAAAGATTGGGATTAGGAGAAATAACCCATACTACTGTAACTCTGCCATTAGCAAATCATTCAATAACCTATCCTAAAGGGGTTATAAACGATGTCCTAGTGAAAGTTGATTAATTTATCTTTCCTGTTGATTTTATTGTGCTAGATATGGAGGAAGATAAGGAGATACCTATCATTTTTGGAAGACCTTTCCTAGCCACAGGAAGAGCAATGATAGATGTATAGAAAGGGGACCTTACAATGCACATCAATGATCAAACTATTACTTTTAACATTTCAAAATCAATAAAATACCCTACAAAAGGCAAAGATGATGAATGTTATAGAATGGATGTTAAAAGGGATCTAAGAAAATGTCATTTCAAGACTACTTATGAAGAAAAATCTAAAGAAAAAGAATTGGAACACGAGAAGAAGAGGAATTAGATCAATGTATAAACCTTTTTAAAGAAGATTCAAGTTATGTTTAAGAAAGTTTTGAAATTTTTGACACGATAGAGAAAGATAAATCATTTTTTCCATCTATTAAAAAACCTCCAGAACTTGAGTTGAAATTACTTCCTGAAAATTTAAAATATACCTTTTTAGGAGATTCCTCTACTTTACCTGTCATAATTTCCTCGAAGTTAACAAAGGAAGAAGAAGAAAAGCTGATAAAAATTTTGAAAAATTTTAAGAAAGCCTTCGAATGGACAATTGCTGATATTAAAGAAATTAGTTCTTCAATTTGTATGCATAGAATTAATGTGGAAGAATATTGCCAACCTAGGTATGATCCATAAAGGATATTAAATCCTGTTATGAAAGTGGTTGTTAAGAAAGAAATTTTAAAGTGGTTAGATGCTGGAATTATCTACCCTATTTTAGATAGTGCATGGGTTAGTCCAATTCACTGTATTCCTAAGAAAGGAGGAGTAACTGTAACTGTGAATGAGCATAATGAGTTAATACCTACTAGATAAGTTACAAGGTCGTGAATATGCATTGATTATAGAAAATTAAATCTTGTCATTAGGAAAGATCATTTTTCACTACCCTTTCTATATCAAATGCTGGATAGACTAGCTGGGCACAAATACTTTTGCTTTCTGGATGGATATACCGGTTATCACCAAATTCAAATTTCTCCTGAGGATCAGGAGAAAATAATATTTACCAGTTCTTATGGTACTTTTTCTTTTAGAAGAATGCCCTTTGGTCCTTTGGTTTGCCTTTGGTTTGTGTAATGCCCCTGCTACATTTCAAAGATGTATGATGACAATTTTTTGTGATTAAATTGAAAAAGGGATTGAAGTCCTCATGGATGACTTTTCAGTATATGGAACTTCTTCTGACTCATGTTTAGAACATTTATCTAAAGTTCTTAAGTGTTGTGAAGAAACAAATTTAGTCCTTAACTGAGAAAATGCTTATTTATGGTAGCAGAAAGAATTGTATTAAGTCATCAAATATCAGAAAATGGTATGGAAGTAGATCCTGCTAAAATTCAAGTGATCGCTAATTTACCTTATCCAACAAATTTACTTATCCAACAAATT
>NW_018165704.1:13308-19054 GCF_001263595.1 Phalaenopsis equestris | reverse complement strand
ATTAAAAACTTTTCTAAAAACTTTTCTAAGATTGCTAAGCCTTTATGACATTTATTGGAGAAAGATGCAATTTCAATTTTGATGAGGAATGCCTAAAAGCTTTTAAATTATTAAAATAAGAATTAATCACTGCACCAATTATAGTTTTAAAAAATTGGGAAAAACCTTTTAAACTTATGTGTGATGCAAGTGATTAACTTATGTGTGATGCATAAACTTATGTGTGATGCAAGTGATTATGCTATTGTAGCTGTTTTAGGACAAAGATATGATGAAATTTTCAAAGTTATTTGCAATGCTAGTAAAACTCTTAATAAAACTTAGAATGATTATACAACAACTGAAAAAGAATTGTTAGCAATAGTATATGCCTTATATAAATTTAGATCATATTTGATTGGAACTCATTGTATAGTGCATACAGATCATTATGTTATTAAGTACTTAATGAAAAAGAAGGATACTAAACCGAGACTTATAAGATGGATTCATCTTTTACAAGAATTTGATTTTGAAATAGTAGATCAGAAGGGAACTGAAAATCAAATTGCTGATCATTTGTCCAGGCTTGAATTAGAAAAACCACTCTGTTTTGAAAAATAAATTAATGAACATTTTTTAGATGAAAAATTGTTCACTGTAAATGAGTGGCATGTTCCGTAGTATATCGACCATGTGAACTATATTGTTAGTTATCTTTAACCCTATGGAATGACATAGCAACAAATTAGGAAAGTTATTTCTAAAGCTAGGACTTGTTTTTGGGATGTCCCATATTTATATAAATAAGGAAAGGATCTGATCATTCGAAAGAAACTTATGAAATTATCCAAAAATGTCATTATTCTGATTTTGGGGGACATTTTGGTGTTGATAAAATAACATGCAAAATTCTACAATCTGGATTTTATTGGCATACATGTTTTAGAGATGTTAATGCTTATATCAAAACTTGTGATAGATGTCAAAGAGTAGGCAATAATACTAAAAGAAATGAGATGCCCCTCACTTATATGCTAGAATTTGAAATATTTGATGTTTGGGGATTATATTTCATGGGACCATTTATACCATCTTTTGAAAATTTATATATTTTGTTAGCAGTGGAAGGATAGAAGTTGTTGCTTTACCTCGATGTGATGGTCAAAGTGTTGCAAATTTTTTAAAAATGAACATATTCTGTAGATTAGATTTGGGATGTGATTTGGGATGTCGAGAGTTATCACTACTGATGGGGGAAGTCATTTCAGAAATGTCATTATAGAGAAGTTATTAAGAAAATATCGTATAAATAATATGATTGCTACTGCATATCATCCTCAAACAAGTGGTTTGGCTGAATTATCCAATCAAGAAATTATAAGAATTATGGAAAAATTTGTGAATCCAATAAAAATGGATTAGTCAGTCAAACTGGACTATGCTTTGTGGGCTTATAGGACTGCATATAGAACTCCTATAGGAATGTCCCCATATAGGCTAATATTTGGGAAAGTTTGTCAATTACCAGTTAAACTTGAGCATAAAGCATATTGGGCTATTAAAGAGTTCAATTATAATGTAAAGATGCTAGTGAGAAAAGATTGTTACAATTAAATGAGCTTGAAGAGATAAAGAATGAATCTTATGAGAGTGCTAAGATTTATAAAGAAAAGATGAAAATGTGGCATGATCAAAAGATTCTTACAAAAAATTTTTAGCCAGGGTAACAAGTATTGCTACATAATGCAAAGTTAAGATTATTTCCAGGCAAACTTAAGCTCAGGTGGTTGGGCCCATTTGTTGTGATAAAAGTTTATCCTTATGGAGTTGTGGATATTAAAGATCCTAATTCTGAGAAAATTTTTAAAGTAAATAGACATAGACTGAAACCTTATTATATAGGAGATCAACATAAATATAACGATGGAATGATGTTGGGTTAACCTGAATAAACACTGGTTAAGTCGTGTTGACGATGTAAAACCAAGCGCTTTGTGTGAGGCAACTCATAGTTATTAATGTGTTTTTGGTTTGATTGTTGTTTTGAGTCTGATTAAGAAATTTAGGGTAGTATTGTTTAGTTTATTATGTGCTAGTAATGATTTTTAAACTTTATTTGGTGACCTAAACATGTTAGAATGAGAATTTGGATGTTCTGTTGACTGGTTCAAAAATGTGCACTGGCGCTTATGCGCAACAATTTAATCACATGTGCAAATTTTGATTTCTAGAAGATGTATCTGCAATTTAGTTTAAATAAACGTGTCTTGGCTATTTTTAGTCATCCCTAGAAGTTATGAGGGGGAAATAAACCTATAAATAGAAGGGGTTTGTGAAGGAATTTCGCCCTGGATTATTTTTAGCCCTAAAATTCTAAGAAAGTAAATTTTTAGCCCTAAAATTCTAAGAAAGAGAGAGATTTAGAGAAAATATCTTCATGGGAGATGGATTTGAAGAAGAAGGAAGAAGACATGAGGATGAAGGTCATTAGTCAAAGTGCATAGAAGATATATAACGGTTTCTTAGACGTTAGTATTGAAGGGATGTCGGAGAAGATCAACCAGATGGAGAATACTATATCTATATTAGATACTTGGTGCTTGAATTTCATGCTCATCTAGAACATATTGGGTGGCAACTTAAGATGCAATTCAACCATACCAGTATATAGAAGAAGCGGATAAAGTGATGTTCCTTAAGCAAAAGTGGATCTAAGATGATAGTATTAGAGCTCGTCACCACCATCCGTTTTATCAGCTCTATATTCCTTGGGAGACTACTGAGAGACAAGAATTCATTCCTTCTAATGAAGAGTCACATTAAGTTAAGTGTTAGGAATTGTGTGTTGGGGTCATGTTTTTAAGTGTGTTAGTGTTTATGTCTTGTGTTTAGTGTTTGTGTCACTTAGGTGTGTAATTGTAAAATGTGTGTTAAGTGTTTTGTACTTAGGAAATTTTCTTATCCAAGACTATTTGGAGAGAGAACTATATGTTAAGTGTGTTTGTACTTGTTTGTGAATTAATATAAGTTTATTTTTTGCAAAAGTTTTTGTTATTTTTAGCCTCAAATTGAATTAATTATTATGGAGAATTTTGAGAGAGAAGCGAGTTATAGGAAGTGAAAATAGTCATTGGTACTTGTTTGTGAATTAATATAAGTTTATTTTTTGCAAAAGTTTTTGTTATTTTTAGCCTCAAATTGAATTAATTATTATGGAGAATTTTGAGAGAGAAGCGAGTTATAGGAAGTGAAAATAGTCATTGAAGTTCTATGAGACCATTTAGGGGTGGTTTACTTAGCCTAATAGTGCATTTCACTTAAATTTAAAAATTTTGAAAATTGTGCACTAGCACATAAGCCCCACATCTCGCGCCACTTACTCGTGCTTAAGTGCCAGTTCACAAAAACCAGTTCGTAAACAGTTAAAAGTGAGTTTTAAGTCTGAAAATACCATTTTTAACGCCTCCTATCGTATTCCCCAACTCAAGTACACGATTTTGAGGGCTAGGGCAAGTGAAATTTGGAGATTTCTTTGTAGAATCGAGTGAGATTTGCTAGATCCAAGTTCCTTGATGTAAGAGCTTTACTTCTGTGCAAAAATTTTGGATTTTCACCATATATTTTGAGTATATTTGGAAGATTTCAAAAGTTTACTATTCATGGTGAAAAGTGAAGAAAAATCTATGAAAATTGTTTGGGAAGTTTAGTTATTGCTTTTGGAAGTATTGTAGTGATTTAAACTTAATTTTTAAAGTTATTTTTGAAATTTATCAAATTTGTAGAATGGCACCAAGAATAAAAAGGAGTAGAGGAAAGAGACCATTTGATTTGAGAAAATCTGTCAGTTCAAAAGCTCAGGATCGATGTAATGATGCTCTACAGTCATGAAAATTGATTCAGGAGTGATGTTTTAAGAGTCCAGGTAGAGAAGTGGAAGACCTGATAGTCCGCCGACAGTGGGAACAATTCTGTTGTTTCTTGGTTATCACAGTGATTTCTGTTGTGAGGGATTTTTATGCAAATCTCCCAGTGGCTGAAGACGATTGAGTTATGGTTAGAGGAGTTATGGTTAGTGAGTTATGGTTAGAGGGAAGTTGGTACCTTTTACTTTAGAGGTAATCAACTTATTTTACAATTTACCACCGGAGTCTATGTTTTTTTGTGAATTATAGTCCTACAGAAGCGAAGTTAGACGAGGTTATTTCATACTTTACTATTGGGAAATGACTTTGGAAGATTACCAATGAGAGAAAAGTAAATTTCCTAACTTCCAAGTTATGTGAACTTTCAAAGACCTAACACTATTTTATTTTTGCTCGTCTGCTTTCGAACAATCTTAGAGAAGTGAACAGAGAGAGCAACGTTGAATTATTGTATCTAGGAGGGAAAGCCCATCACAATAGGGGCTTTGATCTATCATACTATCATCAGTTCTACTGCTGCTGCTACTACAAGTATAGGATTTGCTTCTTTGATAGTTTCTTTATGCGAGCAGACTAGAGTGAAGTATGATAGTTGGGAAGAAAATCTGTTACCTCTAAAGCCCATTACGAAGGTGAATGTGAAGAATTATTTTGGGCATTCAATTTTTGTCAAGAGGGGAGGATTTTCCGGAAGTTATGGATTAGAGACGTCTGTTGCATCTTCATCTAGACCATCTACGTCTCGTGCTTCTACATCTAGAGGTGATACCAAGACTTAGGATGAGTTACTGCAGAAGATGATGGACAATATCTTTTTACCATTGATAATGTATAAAATTTAGAGTGTTTTGCAGATCACACTAATAGTTATAATAGAAGGAAGAGTGATTATGAAGAGAAATTCCACGCATCTTTGGAGAGTCTGATTAGAGGTGATCAGGAGTGCACTTTCCTCCATATCCTCGATATCCTGATTATGAGCCTGCAAAAAAATGGTACAACGGGGATTCTGAGGATGGAGAGTAGAGCTGAGAGATTCATTTTATGATTGTAATATGATGTGAACTATGTGGTTTGATCTTGCTACATTTGCATCTGTGTGTTGTTTTGGACTTTTATGTTTTATTATTATTATGGCATTTGTGGTAGTTAATATTTTATTTTTAAATTTTAGGGTAGTAGCTGTTGTTTTGTGTTTAGTACTGTAATTTAGTTAGTTTAGAACATAACTTTATTTCATAACTATTATAAAGTATAAAATCTTGCTAGCTTAGATCTTAAACTTGAAAATCAGAAATTGTACTCTGTATTTTTCTTTTATTATGTTAGTCTGTTGTTTGCTTTTATACCCTTTGCTTGAATCTTTACATGTTAAACTTAAATGAAAATATAGAAAATTTGATCAAAAATTAATTTTACTCCTGCCTTTAGTTTTGTACCTTTATAATTAGGATGTTAAAATTCATGTTAGCATTTTATTTAAATTTTCATTCCTGCTTATATATTATCTGATGCTAAACTGTTTAATTTGTTAAAAATTTAAGTTTGGGAGAATGAAAACTATTTTCAAAACTGAAGTATTATTTGTTCTAAAATGTACTACAAGCAAATTTGATTATAAAGGGAAAATTGATTATGTATATGAAGTTGCATTATGGAAATAAAATTTGATTTTAGAAATGAGTAAGAAAATTTAGTTAAAACTTTAAGTAGTGAAGAAAAACTTTAAGTTAAAAATTTTTAGTATAGAAAATGATTAATATAAGTGACTATCTTTCGTAAGAAAAATTATATTTTTGAAAAATTTAGATAATTTAAACATTACTTAAATTTCTTTTATT
>NW_018165704.1:7960-13298 GCF_001263595.1 Phalaenopsis equestris | reverse complement strand
TATTAAAATAATTTTCAAAACTATTATTATATCTATAATAAAAGTTTTATATCAAGACTCTACTTTAGGAAAGATGAAGTGGAATTCAAAATCATTAAAGGCCTATCCAGATATTGTAATCCTTGCTTGAAAAAGAAAAAGAAAAAGAAGAAAAAAAAAGGAATGAAAAAGAAAAGAAAAGAAAAGAAAAGAAAATAGATGGGAGGAGAAGCTTGAGGATTAGTGTCTAATCAAAAATTGGTTCTACATTTGATCTTTTTAAAGTATAAGACTTGATAAAATCTTAAGCTTATAAATATAATATAGTAAGTAAAATTATTTTTAATAAAAATTTATAAGTAGTGAAATTAAAGGAACTAAAATCTGAATTTAGAAAACTTACAATATTTCTTAATTAGATAAGAACTCATATTTTCATAGTTCTTAACAATAAAAATTTTCAAACTTTAAGTTGGTCTCATTTACTAATTATTTTTTCTAAATTGGACTATGATATTTCTAAATCTAACTTTAGTAACTCCTAAAGAAACTCATATACATATCATAGATATTTGGTTTTTAAAGATTGAAGTGTCATTTGAGCACAAGTAACATTTTAAGTTTGGGAGATTTTGAAAAACCTAAAATATATAGTGTTTTAGACACATTTCTATATCTACTTTTGAGATATTGCACTTTAATGGAAGGTATTTTTATGTTTTTCTTGCAGATACAAGTAAAAATGAAAAAAAAATGCTTAAAGGAGTGAAAAAAGATCAAATTTGGAGCAAAAAGGTGAAAAATTGTGCAAAAGAGTTTTGGCGCCTAAGCGCCAGATCCGATGCTTAAGAACTAGTTTAACAGAGAAGGCTACGCATAAGTGCCAAGACCCCGCGTTTAAGCGCCATTGGCAGTTACTAGGAAAGTAAAATTGGTTTTCACAAATTTCAAAGAGATTTTCAGGAACCACTTTTTATTTACTTTATTCTTTTTATTATTTTATTTTGAGTGATTGTAAAAGAGAAGAGATTCAAAAGAATTTCAAGATTTTGGTGGAGGACTTGAGATAAGTTTTTGTTTTTTTTTTTTTAGACTACCTTGGGTTTTAAGCATGACTTGTTGTTGGTTTGATAATGATTTCTTATTTTTATCTAAAGTGTGGTTTTGTTTTCTCCATGTATTTAGAGTATTTTTTTTTATCTTTCTTCTTAAAATGATAAGTAATTAAGTTTTGGATGGAAGTTATGGAGAGTATTGATCTTTAATGTTGGAAGAAGTTGTGATCAGAAGTTGAAGAAGTTGTGATCATTTAAATCCATGCACTTCATTTACTTCTTAATTTAGCCAATCTAGATGTTAAAATTTGTTGTGAGAACATGTAATAACCAGGTTGGTATTGTCTCTGTTAACAAATAGAAAGAATCACATGAGATTGTACAAATGAGAATGTAGTTCATATGATTGAGTGCAAATAAATAGGAAAATATTCATTGATGGGTGTAGAGTTAGAGGACTTTAAAGTGATAGGTTAAAGTCCCCAACTTGGTTTACTGTTTTAGGTTCTGATACAAGAATGTTAGCCCCCAGGTGGAGAGAATCGAGGGAACTCTAGAGTGAGAGCTAGTATCTTCTTTGCCTAGCATTCAGAAGTTTTTCAACTTTAAATTAGCCAATATTCTTTATAGCATCTCTAGTAAGGGTAAAGAATATTATTGTTCTTTTTTGGTACAAGACAATTTGCTTACTTCCACAACAGAATTCCTATACTTATTACTGATGCATGATAAGAAGAAAGATATTTTCATTTTAAATACTTTTCTTCTACAAAAACTTTAGTTATCTTTTTACCGTTTCACTAAAATATCAAAAATACCAAAAATATTTAAATTTTAAATTCCTGCAAAAATCATTTTTAGTTTAAGTAATTATCTTTTTAAAAATAGAAAAAATTTCTAAAAAGTGCATATTGCAATAACTTCTCTGTGGGTTCAATATTCAAGTGTTAATCAAAAAGTCTTATCTTACATGATAACGATACGTATACTTGAATAGTATCCCAATATAAATATATATAAATTAAAAAGTTAAATACTTATTTTTCTTCATGATCAAGTTTTTCATTTTGTTGCAAAATAAGGAAATATAAGGGAAAAATATCATCAAAACTATTCTTATACTATGCATAAGCATTGAGTCGGGATCAGTTGCCTCCCACAAAGCGCTTGATTTAACGTCATCAACCCACATACCATTTGTTTAGTTGGGTTGACTTAACATTAAAACTTCTTTAAATTGGGATATATGCCCTTCATAATAATGTTTCAAACGATGCCCATTAACTTTAATTATCTTTCCAGTGTTGGGATCTTTAATAACAACAATTCAATAATGATAGACTTTAATTAGTTTAAATGGTCCTAACCATCTGGATTTTAGTTTTCCTGGAAATAATCTCAATCCTGTATTATATAGTAGAACTTCTTATATAAGTTCAAATTTCTTCTTAATAATCTTTTGATCATGCCGTATTTTTATTCTCTTGATAGATTTTCGCATTATCATATGCTTCATTTCTAATCTCCTCATGTTCAATAACCTTTTCTCACTAGCATCCTTTAAATTAAAATTAAATTCTTTAATAACCCAAAATGCTTTATGTTCCAATTCTGCTGGTAAATAGCATGTTTTTCCAAAAAAATAATCTATATGGGGACATTCCTATAGGAGTTTTATAAGCAGTTCTGTATGCCCATAATGTAGTATCTAGTCTAGCCGACCAATTCAATTTATAAGGATTTACAGCTTTTCCTAAAATGCTTTTAATTTCATGATTTGAGATTTCTGTTAGACCACTAGTCCGAGAATGACAGGCAGTAGAGAATCCATCCATTATATCATATTTCTTGATCAATTTTTTATTCATTGAAGGGTGTAGAGTTAGAGGACTTTAAAGTGATAGGTTAAAGTCCCCAACTTGGTTTACTGTTTTAGGTTCTGATACAAGAATGTTAGCCCCCAGGTGGAGAGAATCGAGGGAACTCTAGAGTGAGAGCTAGTATCTTCTTTGCCTAGCATTCAGAAGTTTTTCAACTTTAAATTAGCCAATATTCTTTATAGCATCTCTAGTAAGGGTAAAGAATATTATTGTTCTTTTTTGGTACAAGACAATTTGCTTACTTCCACAACAGAATTCCTATACTTATTACTGATGCATGATAAGAAGAAAGATATTTTCATTTTAAATACTTTTCTTCTACAAAAACTTTAGTTATCTTTTTACCGTTTCATACTCTTTCGTTAAAATATCAAAAATACCAAAAATACCAAAAATATTTAAATTTTAAATTCCTGCAAAAATCATTTTTAGTTTAAGTAATTATCTTTTTAAAAATAGAAAAAATTTCTAAAAAGTGCATATTGCAATAACTTCTCTGTGGGTTCAATATTCAAGTGTTAATCAAAAAGTCTTATCTTACATGATAACGATACGTATACTTGAATAGTATCCCAATATAAATATATATAAATTAAAAAGTTAAATACTTATTTTTCTTCATGATCAAGTTTTTCATTTTGTTGCAAAATAAGGAAATATAAGGGAAAAATATCATCAAAACTATTCTTATACTATGCATAAGCATTGAGTCGGGATCAGTTGCCTCCCACAAAGCGCTTGATTTAACGTCATCAACCCACATACCATTTGTTTAGTTGGGTTGACTTAACATTAAAACTTCTTTAAATTGGGATATATGCCCTTCATAATAATGTTTCAAACGATGCCCATTAACTTTAATTATCTTTCCAGTGTTGGGATCTTTAATAACAACAATTCAATAATGATAGACTTTAATTAGTTTAAATGGTCCTAACCATCTGGATTTTAGTTTTCCTGGAAATAATCTCAATCCTGTATTATATAGTAGAACTTCTTATATAAGTTCAAATTTCTTCTTAATAATCTTTTGATCATGCCGTATTTTTATTCTCTTGATAGATTTTCGCATTATCATATGCTTCATTTCTAATCTCCTCATGTTCAATAACCTTTTCTCACTAGCATCCTTTAAATTAAAATTAAATTCTTTAATAACCCAAAATGCTTTATGTTCCAATTCTGCTGGTAAATAGCATGTTTTTCCAAAAAAATAATCTATATGGGGACATTCCTATAGGAGTTTTATAAGCAGTTCTGTATGCCCATAATGTAGTATCTAGTCTAGCCGACCAATTCAATTTATAAGGATTTACAGCTTTTCCTAAAATGCTTTTAATTTCATGATTTGAGATTTCTGTTAGACCACTAGTCCGAGAATGACAGGCAGTAGAGAATCCATCCATTATATCATATTTCTTGATCAATTTTTCGATTCTCTTATTCCTGAAATGAGATCCTCAATCAGAAATGACAACTCTTGGCATTCCATATATTGTAAAAATATTTTCAATTAAAAATTTAGAAACACTTCAAGCATCACATATACGCATAACAATAGCTTCAATCCACTTAGACATATAATCAACAACAAGTAATATATATAAATTTCCAAATGAAGGCATAAATGGTCCCATAAAGTCTAGTCCCCACACATCAAAAATTTCAACTTCTAATGTGTAATTTAGAGGTATTTCGTTTCTTCTAAAAACATTTCCTACTCGTTGACATCTATCGTATGTTTTAATATATTCATTAACATCTTTAAAAATAGTAGGCCAATAAAATCCAGTTTGCAAAATTTTATATGCAGTTTTATTTGTTTGAAAATGTCCTCCAAATTTAAAATCATGGCATCTTTCAATTATCTATTGAGCTTATTCATAAATCACACATCTTCTAATAATTAGATCTTTACATTGTTTTTATTTTAAACCATAGATAAATTTCTTTAATTGTGGATTCTTGATATCAGGTGGTAGAATATCACGTATAATATAATTTACTATATCACCATTCCATAGTACATCAATTTCATCGATACTATATAAATGTTCATCAGGGAAATTTTCTAAAATTTCATTTGCAAAATTAGTTTTGCAAAATTAGTTAATAAAATTAGTTAATATTTTTTTTTCTATTCTAGACAAATGATCAGCTATTTGATTGTCATTTTCCTTTCTATTAACCACTTTAAAATCAAACTCTTGCAATAGAAGTATACATTTAATTAAATCTTAGTTTAACATCCTCCTTTTGTATTAAGTATTTAATAGCAGAATGATTTGTATGCACTGCACATTTAGTTCCAATTAAATAAGGTCTAAATTTATCAAAGACATAAACAATAACTAATAACTCTCTTTCAGTAGTAGTATAATTAATTTGAGCATTATTTAGAGTTTTACTAGCATAATATATAAC
>NW_018165704.1:1598-7918 GCF_001263595.1 Phalaenopsis equestris | reverse complement strand
CCCAATAGCATAATCACTACGCATCGCACATTATTTCAAATTGTTTCTCCCAGTCAGGTGGTACTATTATAGGTGTAGTGATTAATTTTTTCGTTAATAATTCAAATGTTGTTATGCATTCCTCATTAAAATAAAATTTTGTATCTTTTTCTAAAAGTTGGCATATGGGTTTAGTTATATTTGAAAAAAAATTTATTTAGCGCTTGTAAAAACAAGTATGCCCTAGAAAACTACTCACCTCTTTAGTACTATTAGGAGGTAGTAAATTTTCTATAACTTGGATTTTTGCAGGATCTACTTCCATGCCTTTTTCATAAATTTTATGCCCAAGAACAATACCTCCTGCAATCATAAACTGACATATTTCCCAATTTAAAACTAGGTTTATTTTTTCACATACTTTTCAAACTTTTTCTAAACTATTAAGACATAACTCAAACGAAGTCCCAAATACAGAAAAATCATCCATAAACACTTCCATTCTATGCTCTATAAAATTGCTAAAAATTGACATGATGCATCTTTGAAATGATACAGGTGCATTGCATAGTCCAAAAGGCATTCTACGAAAAGCAAATGTTTTGTATGGGCTTGTAAATGTGGTTTTCTCTTGATCCTCTAGAGCAATTGAAATTTGGTGATATCTTGTATATCCATCTAAAAAGCAATAATATTTGTTCCCAAAGGGAAAAGGAAAAAGATCTTTTTTGGTGGCCATATTTAGTTTTCTATAGTGAATGCAAGTTTTCCAACCAGTTACTTGTCTTATTGGTATTAATTCATTTTCCTCATTTTCTTCAACATTCACTCCTCCTTTCTTCTGAACAAAGTGAATTAGGCTTAACCAAGCACTATCTGAAATAGGATATATAATTCCAGCATCTAACCACTTTAAAATCTCTTTTTTAACAACTTCTTTCATTATTGGGTTTAATTTTCTCTGTGGATCCACTTTAGGTTCATATTGTTTATCTAATAAAAATTTGTGCATACAAATTGAAGGACTAATTTCATTAATATATACTAAAGTCCATACAAAAGCCTTTTATACTTTTTCAACATCTATATAAATTTTGGTTCATGTATTTCAATTAACTAAGAAGATATAATAATAGACAATGTAGATGACTCTCCTAAAAGGACATATTTTAAATGGGCAGGGAATATCTTCAATTCAAGTTCAGGTGGTTTAATGCTTGAAGGAAAAAGATTTTTACTATCATTTTCCAACAAGTCTAATGCTTCAAATTTGCCCTGAATATAATTTAAATCTTCTTCTTTTACTTTATCTTCTATACGTTTTCAGTATAAAATTTTTTTCCTTACTTTAATTAATCTTCAAACTCATTCTTAAATTGCTCATTACTTATATAATCAGCTACTTTCATCCTGAAGCATTCATTATCTTTTTC
Organism: Phalaenopsis equestris; assembly: GCF_001263595.1. NCBI lineage: Eukaryota > Viridiplantae > Streptophyta > Magnoliopsida > Asparagales > Orchidaceae > Phalaenopsis > Phalaenopsis equestris. The sequence continues at coordinate 6,506 of NW_018165704.1, read as the reverse complement.
TATTGCAGGATATTTCATAGCTTTTGTTATATTAATTTTCACTTTTTGATCATCATCCCTTATTATTAATTCTTCTTTTTGCACATCTATTACAGCTCTCTCTGTTGTGAGAAATGGCCTCCCCAAAATAATAGGAATCTCTTTATCTTCCTTCATATCCAATATTATAAAGTCTACAGGGAAAATAAATTTATCCACTTTTGCTAACACATCTTGTATAACTCCTTTTAGATAAGTTATTGATCGATCAGCTAACTGAGAGTTACAGTAGTAGGAGAAATTTCTTTCAAATCTAAATGTTTAAAAATTGATAAAGGCATAGATTGATATTTGCTCCTAAATAACATAAAGCTTTTCCATAAAACTTTTCTCCAATTGCACAAGGTATAGTGAAACTACCAGGATCTCTTAACTTTTCAAGAAGTTTTTTCTGAATAATGGTACTACACTCTTCACTGACTGCAACAGTCTCATGATCTGTAAACTTCCTTTTACTGTTTAATACATCTTTCATAAATTTCACATAACTTGACATTTTTTCCAAAGCTTCAACAAAAGCAGTATTTTTTGTTAACTTCTTAAGGATTTCCAAAAATTTTGTAAATTGTTTATCCTTATTCTTCTACTTAAGTCTTTGAGGAAATGGAGGTAATGGTTTTTCTACAAGGACCTGTGTTTGTTTATTTTCCTGTTGATCATTTTCAATTTCTTCCTTCAATCATCTTCAGTTTCTCTTTAGATTCTTGTTTCAATTTCTTTTTCACTTCGTAATTGAATAACTTTAATTTGCTCTTTATTTTTATCTTTTGGATTAACTTCCACAGTACTCAGAAGAATTCCAGAAGGTATGTTAATAAGTGCAGTAGCAATATGTCCTAATTGATTTTCAATATTTCTAATAGCAGCCCCTTGATTCTAAATTTGATTTCCCATATTCAACACTACTTCTTCCATCGTCAACTTCTTTTCCTTAACTTGTGGGTTAGGGCTGAAGTTAAATCATGGAGGATAATAAGGTTGAAATTTAGGATTTCCTTGATTGTTCAGATTTCCTTGATTGTTCAGATTTCCATATGGATTCACCATATTATTTTAATTATTCCAACAGATTTTTCCATCATTTTTCCATCCAGGGTTAAAATAGTTAGAATACATATTATTATTTTGATTATTTATAACATTTAAAGTTTCATAAGATGATTGAGTATCAATAATCTGTCCTAGTGAATTCTCCTACAATACTGGGGGTATTTGAAAATAATTCACTTCCATTTGATCAATCTTTTAAGAAATAGAAGTAATTTGAGATTCCAAAATAGACATTGCATTAGAATCATGAATACTAGCTACTCTCTTAGTATTTAACCTTTCAGAGGGCCATTGAAAATTACTAGTAGCCATTTCTTAAATTAAAGAATATACTTCATCAAAAGGTTTTGACATTTATGAACCACCCATAGCAGCATCTATAATAGATTTAAGTTATCCTACTAATCCATTGTAAAATGTTTGAATTATTAACTAATCTGGTAAAGCATGGTGTGGACACCTTCTAAGAAGATCTTTAAATCTTTCTCAGGCTTCATATATCGATTCCCCTTCAAACTGACAAAAAGATGTAATATCATTTCTAAGCTTAGCGGTTTTCGAGGGTTGAAAATATTTATCTAAAAATGCTTTTGATAGTTCTCCCGAAGTTCTAATAGATCCATGTGCTAAAGAATTTAGCCGAGTCTTGGCTTTATCCCTTAAAGAAAAAGGAAAAATTCTAAGTTTAAGAGCATCATTAGACACGCCGTCATATTTAAATGTAGCACAAATTTTAAGAAAACTAGCAAGATGTAAGTTAGGATCTTCAGTAGGTGATCCTCCAAACGAAATATTTTGTACCATCTGGATAATCACAGGTTTAAGCTCAAATGAATTAGCAGCAACATTAGGATTTTGAATAGTCAAGTGAAGTTCATCTGATGTCAGATTCTCATAATCTTTTAAAGATCTTTGTTGTTTTTCATTAATTAGATTATCTAAGTTATTCGCCATTTCTTATAAATTTTTAATTTCTCTTTGTTTTTTTTAATTCTTCTAATAGTACATTCTAATTCTAAATCGTAAGGTACTAAATCTTCAGATCCAATATTTCACATAAACAAATAAAGTAAGCAAAGCAAAATAAACACTCTAATAAAAATATTTCTCTTTGGATTTTTGATTTTTTAATTTATTTTATGGTTTATATATTATCTCTAAATTTAATAATTTATCAAAACTATTTAATTTAATTGTTACCTCTCCGGCAACAGCGCAAAAAACTTGATCCGATTTTTTTGTTGCTATAGGTTGTGTAAAAATTAAATAAGTATAATTAATTAATATTTCATATTCTACACAAGTATAAGTATCATTATCAAGTAATAATGGACTTTCTATTTAAACCCCAAGTATCGATCCTACAAGGAATGTTTAAATTGGGAATGATAAATTTGCTAGGAAATTCACAAAAAGCCAATTGAAATCACTATCACTAATTTCAATTATTGAGATGTAATCAAAATTAAATTTCTAAACTATTATCAAATTAAAAATGCAAAGTATAAAATAGTAAATAATAATTTATTAAGTATGTTCATGTAACATAGATTTTTATGTGAAAAAGCATCCTTCCCACTACAATGAGGCTATGGTAAAATGAGATGAGATAAAGGTTCATAATATGTAATGTGCCAAATTTGAGCAATTTTAATTCTCTACCCTGATACAGTGCATAGAGAATCTTTGGCAAATTTCAGTGTTTAGTCCCTAAATTTGTGGCTAGGCTAGGAGGATACTGGCTCCCACTCCATAGCTCCCACTTCCCTTCACCTAGAGGCTAGTTCTCGCTTCAGTTTTTAAATAATAAGACCTAATTGAAGATTTTAGTCTGTCACCCTAAATGATATCCAATTCTTCACCCGATAAAGAATATTTCCCTATTTATTTGCATTTAATTTCATGAATGATGTTCTCCTCCATGTAATTAAATGTGATCCTCACTCTGTTGTAGAACTCATACTCTATTTCCCAGATCATATGTTTCACAACACACTTTAAGAATTCAATTTTGAAATTCTAGCTTCCAATTTTGGATATTCTCTTTCTTTATTATGAAAAATCATCACAATTTATTTTACATTTTAATACAACACTGATAAACAAACAATACTTATCTGAAAACTATTTCTCAAAGCAAATCCTTTGTAATCTTTCTTTAGAAATGCAGGAAGAAGATATCTCTCACTTTTCTCCTTCTCCAACACTCTTATAGAAAGTTTCACACTAAATCTCACCACAAAATCTCTAAACTATGAAAGCAAAATAAAAAATTGACTCCAATATGGTAGAGGAATGGAATGATGTGGTGCAAAAAATGAACGTACATGAGTGAAAAATGTGGAGGAGCACTTTTTCTGAAGAAATTTAGCCCCAAATAGAGCCCAAGGTCGGTTCTCCAAGAGATGCCTCCAAAAAATCATCAAAAATTTCTCCAAGTACATCTAACCTTCTAAAAATGGGGTGTGCACCACCTTTGGCGCTGGTCTGACATCATCGCTGCTGAGTAAAAATCTCTAGCCTTAAGTTGTTCTGCACCGTCGGTGCTGACCTCGATGCTGCTGGTGCTGAGCATTTCTTCAAAAATGTAATTTTGACTCTAAATTTTATCCTTTTTGCTTTCTTTTTTCTTTAAGCCCTAAAAATAAATAACCTGCAAGAAAATATCAAAATACCTTCCATTAAAGTGCCATATCACCAAAATTGAGTATAAAATATGAGCTAAAAATGCATATATTATCAGTGTATCAGGACGCCTCAATCAGATGATTGTGGTAGCTTTAATTAGTCCCAAAGAACCTCCAAATGAAGTTCCAAACCTTGGTAAATGGTCTAGGTATGAATTCGATCAAGCTCAATTTCAGGTGTTTGTCTAGAGCTAGGTTACAAGATGTTTGAAAGGGAGCTTTTGTGGGGAATCAACTTCTTTCACTGTGGTGATGGTGTGTGCATAATTAATTAGAGTTTGGTTCAATGTGGATATGTGGAGAGATCTGTCCTAGTTTTTCGGCAAATATTAGTGAAGAAAATGGATTTGTGGGGTGACTATCAATGGCTAAGAGCAAGGTGATTGCACTTTGGATGGTTTAGAGAAGCTCTGGTGAGATTTTGTCAAAGTTTCCTTAAGGTTTCAAGCACACCTTCTTTTTCCTTGGAGAGCTCCATTTAAATGCAAGGTTGTCTAGTGGAGCTCAGGGCTTAGAGTTGGGTGCTAAAGCTTGTTGAGGTGGAGGGTAGAAAGGCTCTAATGACCTATGGGAGTGAGCCAATTCAGTGAGGTTCAATTTTGGGTTTTGGCCACTTGGGGCTCCCTTGGGCTGGTTTTTTCCAGTGGTTGAAGCCGTGGTTGGCCAGGGTTCAGTGACTTCTTGGCTCAGAGAGGTTAGAGGGTGCTTAATGATGGTTAACTCCTGTTGACCTCACTTTTGGTTGAGGTCTAGAAAACTTCTTTAATAGCCTAGGTCTAGCCATAGGACTTTCCTGTTGACTAGTCCTAGAAAATTAGAAGAGGTACCCCATTATTAGAAATTCAAAACTCTTCTTTTTACTCAACTTGAAATTCCACATATTGATCTTAACCTCTAGCATTTAATAGGTAAGATCATTATAAGAGAATTCAAGAAGAGTCCCTATACGATTACTTGGCTTTAGGATTGACCCTGGGTGTTGACTTAGAACTAGGATACACCATATCTTCACAATGTATTAATCCCTGGTTCATTTAGAATGGATATCTATCCAATTCTATGTGAAATGCTTAACTTGGTATTTTGCCCCTAGGCACCTCCAAATTACCTAACTGCCATTGATACCCAAATT
>NW_018165704.1:424-1248 GCF_001263595.1 Phalaenopsis equestris | reverse complement strand
CTAAACCCAAATCCATCAAAATCCATTCAAATTAACCATCAAATCAACTTCAAAATAACTTTCATCCTTCATGAAAGTTGTTCATAATGATGTTTTACACCAAAAAAAACAATTAATTTGAGCTTAGCCCAAAGCTAGCCCAAGTATGACCTAAGTTTAGCCCTACATGCTTAACTTAAGTCTAAATCCAAATCCATTAAAACCCATTTAAATTGACCACCAAATCAACTTCAAAACAACTTTCATCCTTCGCTAAAGTTGTTCATAATGATGTTCTTCACCAACCAAAATAATTGATTTGAGCTTAGCCTAATACTAGCTCAAGTTTGACCCAAACTTAGCCCAATATGCTTAAAATGGGTAAAAAATCAAACATTCACCAAATTGATTAACCAATTGACCTCAAAATGACTTTAACCCTTCAAAATGATTAACCAATTGACCTCAAAATGACTTTAACCCTTCATGAAAGTTGTTCATCATGATCTCTTACACCAAATTCCATATTTAATTGGGCCAATTGGCATACCTAATTTATCCCAAATACATGATTTGGCCATATGCACCTTTTTGGAACTATGACCAAATCCAAACCAATTGAGCTTGGTATGATCAAATGAGCTCTACCTTGACTCACCTTAGACCCTAGGGTTGAGTTCCAAGCCAGCCATCAACCCATGGTTAGGCTTGATATTTATCCCATGGGTAAAGTTTTGAAAAAAGCTTTTAAAGAGATAATAAGGAGGTTAAATCAATGTACTTGCCATACCACATGTCTAAACTCTATGGTGCCATTTTTACTGAGCATCATAAGCTTTAACCAT
>NW_018165704.1:0-361 GCF_001263595.1 Phalaenopsis equestris | reverse complement strand
TAAAACCCAAATTCATGCCAAGAGGCCACCTCAGCTCAAATTGAGCTGAGGACCCCTCTGCTTGACACCTAAGCAGTGGGGCTAAGCTCTCAATTGGCCAGCTAAGCTCCCCATTGGCCAATTTCTATAAAATCTACCCCTCACGGCCATGGAGGGGTATGGTAAAAAAATTTTTCATTGAGGCCTTCTAAACTCTTCAGAGAGCTTCCCGAGGAGACCCTTAGCTCATTCCAATCCATTTCTCCCTCTCAATTCCATCACAGAAAGCCAATTTTGAGCTCAAATCTCTGCCCGAAACCAGGACAAATCCCAGTCCCAACTTACTTAGCACCAAACTCCAAATTAATTTGTCCTACACCTT
>NW_018165703.1:2246-20693 GCF_001263595.1 Phalaenopsis equestris | reverse complement strand
TTGTGTTTAAAGAGTTGAGGTGAAGTGCCCCAAGGTCAAAATGGTAACTTTAAGACTTTGGTGCCTTAACTAAAATTTAGGATTAACCGAGGTAAAATTGGTAATTTTAATATTAATCGATTGAAATACAATGGAACTAAAAGGTAGAAACCCACTCACTACCCTTGCACAACATCAACAAAACCATAACCCTCCTAATTTTCATGACTCGGAAGTCAACTTAGATCAAGTGATTCTTAAGTAATGGGCTTAAGTCAAAAAGATGATGGTTTAGTTTTCTTAAGCCTGAAATTGAGGATGATGTGACCAATTGATAAGAATGCACATTACTTGAAATCAAAATTTTGATATTCACCATTTCATCCATCATGATTGCTAAAGGCTTAGTAGTGACCTAGGCTCAATATTTAAACTCAATTGATCAGATTTAGAAGATAACATAATCGGTGATTAATATCTCTAAAAACTACAAGCTGACCTTAATTATGGGTTCCACAATCTTAAATGACCTCAATTTGCCTTAGGGGCAGCCATCCACATAACTCTTAAGTGAAACGTTAAATGACAAATCGAGTATCATATTATTGGGATAATTAAATTGTTAAGTTTCGTTGAGCAACGAGATAGTCACACTCTAAACTCGGATGGTTAATAGAATGATATGATAAGTTCAGAAATGAACTCAAATAATCCAAGAGATCTTTAAAATAGTTCAGGGTCATACCCCGAGCACTTTGAAATATTTTGGATATTTTGAAGGACAAATTGAACTTGTCATATTTTGTTCTAAAGTTATCCAATAAGATCTTCCAGAACTGACTTAACAAAATCATAGTCTGAGGTTTGGGTAGCTAAACTTTCATCTACTAGTGCAATTTAAGTTTCTTGTAGTATTATATACATGCCTTGCAAGTACTGGCATCTCAGGTGGTGGAACGAGAAGAATCGTCAAGTTTCTTGTAGTATTATATACATGCCTTGCAAGTACTGACATCTCAGGTGGTGGAACGAGAAGAAACGATGTCACCCTGCACGAAAATCAAAACTGCTAGGATAACCACAAAAACTAAAATCAAAACTAAAATCAATCAAGATAAAACTCACTGCCACAACATTCAAAATATAAGATAACTCAACATTTAATCACAAACATCACAAAACAACAACTGCAACTAAGTTACATCGTCTATATTGGATGATCAAGAATCTCTTAGAGGAGGTAACTTACGGTTGCTAACGAGGTTTCCTACGGTCTAAATGAAAGTATGGAACACATAAAGTTGAGTTTAGTAAATTCATTTGTACTAAGTGAATCTGAAAGAAAATAGTAGTATCAGAACGAGGGAACTGTAGGATCCTAATTGGTGTTACTCTAATCAACTTTAACGTGCCCCACAATACTTAAAACTACAACCATAGGAACATCTGATTTGACATTATAACCTGACACATTAGAAAGCTTAAACTTGTCATGACAAGGAGCTTGGAGCTAGAATTGTGGGTAGCACGACCATCTTTAATAACTAGAGAATCTACAACAACACATCTTTCCTTAAAATTAAACAATCAAGCCATAGGATTTTGAGGTTGTTTGCATGCAACATAAATTCTCAACTCATCTTTAGGCTTTTGTATAAGCGTTGCTATACAATATAAGCCCTAACTTGTCTTAGGATTCAGAGGTTGTCGTTATTCACGACTTAAATCCTCACATCTTCCAGGCTATTTGTGCGATCGTTTCACACAAATGTAAGCCCTAAGTTAATAAAATTGACAGGATGAAACACTTAAATAATTTCTCCTCTAAACTGAAGCCAAACAATAAGATAGCTTGAGAAGTCACTGAGGTTCTCCTCCAAATTTATAACATCCCCTAGTTCTTCCTCTTTTGGACTCTACAATAAAATGTTCCAAATTTGAGTCAATCCCTTTTCTTTGTCCGATCTCATTGAAAGTTCTATCATTTTGACATCTTTCTTTTCACACCTCTTTGTCTGATCTCATTGAAAGTTCTATCATTTTGACATCTTCGAAGATAACATTTCTTGATTTTTATCGAGATTTTTCTTAGGTGACTTCAGTTATCTAAGATGTAATTAACTATAAGGGATTGCCCTTATCGGAAGCTTTTCCGAACCCAACTTAATATAAACCCTATTTAATTCTTCATATTAAATAGGGAAACTTGTCGGCAAATAAAAATAGTTTTGCTGAATAAACAAATGTCATATATTTTTTAGTTTATTTGATCGAGTCTCATCCTCAAGTCTTGTGTTTTTCCTTTGGGATAGATACAGGATTTAAGGTATATTGCTCTTTCATTTAACTATGAAAAATATGGGGTCAGTTTGATTTCATATTTTTCTAAACTTAAATATATGTAAATTTAAATGTCTTTCCGAAGCAGGCGACGAGATTTCGATTCTGGTGACCGACAACTTCCAACGAACAACTCCTTCAACTAAAAATAGTGTCGACAGTTATGCAAGAAAGCATTGTGTACAAAGTCAATTTGGTGTCAAATCATATGGAGAGGAGGTAGTCCCACAATTAATTCATTTTGTCTATTATCATGAAATTATAGTAACAACTGTTGGACTTCAGCTGGGACGTTATGTGAAGCTGAGCCTTTATTGGTTTCTGCCATCACAATAGCCAATAGAATAGAAGTCTCTCATAAGTCTTGTAGGAGCGCTAAACCTGAAACTATAGATAAAGATGTATTGTTATTGGAAGAATTAGTAGGAATTGGCAGTAGCTTTAAGTTCTTTCCCTTCAAGTCAAGTAAATAAATATCTAGCCAACAATCATAAATCACTCTCATTTCAAATTGACATGGTCTACCAGTATAAAATGACAATCATCCATGACATCACAAAATACTTTGCAAACAAAATGTTTCTCAATAGAAAAATGGACACATCACATTTATGGGACATGTATGTTGACTTCTTTCATAAACCCACTAACTTTATACACTTGTGCAAGTTTTGTAGTTTTAAGTTGTAATGTTTGTGCAACAGACTAAGAAGTTATGCTCTGAGCCAGTATCAATGAGCAAATCAAAAATCTTACCATTACTGGTACATCTAGTCCAAATTATAACTTACCGTTGGGAAGCCACAAACTGTCGATGTGCTAGAAGCAACCTTTTGATAATGCATATAAGGTTCTCCCCTTCCACTTCAACTACCTCTTCAATTTCTATTTCACGCATATCCAAAGCATTGTCTTGTAGTTCTGATTAAGCATCTGATTAAGCTTGACTTGGTTGAAAACATTGAAAAATTTTGAATTGGGAAACTTGGAGCTTGATATCTCTTTAACCAAAATTTTACCCATAACATAAATCTTCTCACTTGTTGTTGGGATGGATTAAGTTGTTGATTGGGATTAAAGAGAGTTTGGCTTCAGTGTCATATTAACAATCCGATTGCCAGATCCGTAATGTTCAATTGTCGATCTTCGTGACGAATTACTCTCTGTGTCCCCGATGAGCTGCAATTCTACTTTGTATGCCAACTTCACTACTTTGACAAAGACCAAATATAATTTAATTCCAGTTTATCTTCCATGGTCCCTTCGAAATCGTCGATGTATTGTAAAATGTGAATATCGGTAAACGTCGACGTATTGTAAAATGTAAAATGTGAATAATAATTAGTGGTAATGTTGATGTGATAGGAAAGAATTGAGCGAAGTGCAGGTGAATATCAAAATTTGGGTGTGAGATATGTAAATACAAAAGAATTACGTGTTATGTATGTAAATGCACCTATATTGTATTATAAATTTATGAAAAAAATGAAGTGGATTTTGCTTGTAAAATGTGAATATCGGTAAAGATTTAGTTTAATAATATATTAAAATATTTAAGAAACAATTTTCGGAGCATCAAGTTGGTGGTTGAAACGGAAGAATGCTTCGGTCCGTTTGTGTGATAAAAAGTACACTTACACTGAAAGACATTTTATAAGACGGTGGTGAGATCTACAGTGCTCTATGGCGCTGAATGTTGGACTTTAAAAGAGAAGCGTAACTCTATGTTAGGTGTTGCCGCGATGGGAATGATTAGATAGATGGGTGGCTTCACACTTAGAGACAAAATGTGAAATGAATATATCTGTGATAGGGTTGGTGTAGCTCTGATGGGTGACAAAATTAGAGAAAGTCATCTTAGATGGTTTGGTCACATTAAGCGTCGACCATCTGAAACTTTTGTTTGTCATATAAAATAATAAAAAAAGAATTGTATTAAAAAATGATCTTAATTTATTAGAACTAAATGAAAATATGACACTAAATAGGACGCAATGGAGAAAAAGGATTCATGTAGCCGACCCCACGTAGTGGGATTAAGGCTTTATTGTTGTTGTTGTGATCACAAATTTAATTAAAAAAAAGACTGCATATGAAACTTTTGTTTGTCATATAAAATAATAAAAAAAGACTTCATATGAAACTTTAGTTAGCCATATAAAATAATTAAAATGGTCATATAATATTGTTTTATTAGCAAGTCTTTTAATATATTATTTAGGGTCATAGAAATAGATACAATTTGTGAGTTTAATGTGAGCATTTGAACTTTCAGAGAGTTTATAAACTTATATATAAGCGGCAAGAAAGAAGTGCAAAGCCGTGCAGAAGCAAGAAGGTTTGTAAGGTAATTGTTTTATCAGCTGTATATTTGCCATTTACATGTTTTCAATAGAAAATGAATTAAATTATAATACTTGTTGTTTCCATAAATGTCAGCAGGTAATTATCTTTGAGATTAGCATTAATTGAAGATCATGGCAACCCCAGCTCAGATTCCACCTAATGACTTTACATATATCTGGTCGAATGCTTGGAACACCCAGCCTGATGGGTTAGTGTGTAGTTTCGTATGTCATTTTATAGATTGTATAGGTAATATATCATGTAAATAAAAAAGGTTACTTTTTTATTTTCAGGTCAAAATATTATTCTGGGGGAAGCTACTTCTTTATTGGCAAACGTGTAAAGGTCCAAGAGCTTGGTCTTGATCCAAACAGCCCATATAAATTTTCCTATAAATTTAAGTATAACCTTGATGACCCCATTAGACTTACTCTACTTGTTAAGGGCAATGGTTTGTATACAACCAAGGATGCAGTAATTTTTCGCTCTGATCATCTTGTGACCATTCAATCTGATGAAATTAGCGTTGGAGATGAATCTGATTATGTTGAGATAGCGATGATAAGCGATGAAATTAAATACAAGAAAGGGATTTACTTCTATGGCGTCAATCCATCATCAAATAAGTAATGGAGTGTCATTTTCGTAATGAAAAATAAAGAAAGATCTATACGTAGTTTGCTTATTGATCTTTCAATCAAGTATGTTTTTACTAAGTTACATATAATAAGCATCTCCGCACTCTTTTTGTTCCAAAAAGTTGTGCAATATGTATTGGATGCATGCATGCATGTTTTAAATGTTATTGAATAATATGTATCAGTTCCCTCTTGTGAGATGTTTGTTTCTGAATCATTTAATTTTTTATAGTTTATTTTTCTTCAATAACTTTCTTATTTCGTTATGACAACTTTTGCCAGAAAGCTCAATTTGATTACTATAAGAAAATGAGCTAATTTTCTTATTTTGGTTATTGTTGGATGTCATCAAAACCTTGCCACATTTAGTAGTGATAATTATGTGTTAAGAAGAAAAAATGGTATTTGTTATTACAAAAAAGTTACTTGACTTACACAATTTTATATATTTAACATAATTCAAGTTGGGCAAATAAAACATTTAAGAGGCTTTAGAATTATAATAAACGTATAAACTTAAACATAAATATTTTTTATATTCGAAGGTATAATATAAAGAAAAAATCATATACACCCATTTAATTCTTATAAGCTTCTCACTATTCTTCCTCTATTTTTTTATGCAGCTAATCTTATTACCACTTTTTCTTTCATTAAAATTGTCAGTGCATTAATTCCATCTTACCACACATTATGCTGGTACAAACACTAATATCTTGAGTCAACAACCTGACTCTTCTCTATAAATATTTGACATAAATTTTTAAGTAATTTCAACATTATGAAGATTTTGAATGTTATGAAGATTTTATTTAAGACTCTCCTCTTATAAATATTTAACAAAATATCTTTAAAACTATTTGTTGATTTACAAATTAAGGTTTCTTCCCATTTATGTGAAATAATGAACTTAATATGAATGCAAGTGCAATTGGTAAGCTTGAACTATGTAATGCAATTCATGTGGATAGAGGAGGAATCCCATAAATCTTAATTAAGCTTGTGTAGGGCACAAGCTTAACCCCCCACAACAAACTTGTAAGTACAATCTTTGAATTTTTGCAAGGGAACTCCTGTGGTAAAATAACAATGTATAAAGATAAAGATACAATCTAATGCACCAACATCAATGCAGAACGACTTTTTAAGAAGAAGAGATGAAGATGTTTGTGAGAGATTTCACTACTAAGGAGTAGCAGGAAGAGAGCGAAGCTAAAAAACTCTTGTATCCTACGAAGAAAACTGACGCAAGAACACAACAGTGGAAGAACGATTTGAGATCAAGCTTCTCCTCCTTTTCCCAATTTTTGTTTCTCCAAATCGACAGATGAGTGAATTGGAAGTAAATGTGTTACTGCAATTAATTTTAAGATAAAATATTAAGTGTTTAAAAAAATTTGTTATCAATATGAGTTTCTTAAATTGTGCGCGATAACATCATTTAAATCAAATTTAGGTATGCATTTAGGCTAAATTTAGCCAAATATAACCCTTATTAAATCAAAATTTTGCATGTTTCATCTCAGGTTATTGTGTTCCGTCCCTAAATCAGGATTTATTAAATCTCACGAACTGAATAAAAGGATTTACTTCATCATCAGAGCAATCTCTATGTCTGTCTGATCTGATAAAATCTTGAAAGATTTACTTTATCATCAGAGCTTAGGTCATCCTCGAGAAGCCTCTTTTTGTCATAATGAAATTTTTCGCTTACCCTGTCTTTAAGCTTCTATACGGTTAATCGAGAGGAATCCGAGCTCCAAATTCTGGTTTGAAGACAATCTCTATGTACTTGTTGTCTTTAAAATTCTCTACGGTTAATCGACAGGAATCCCAAATTTGGAGCTGAGTTTGAAGATCTCGAGGTCATCCTTGAGAAGCCTCCCTTCGTCATAATGAAAGTTTCCGCTCCAGAAGCTCAGGAACCGTCTGTTGAGTTCAACTTGAACTGTCCACAGGATTTCCCTTCTTACAAGAAGGTAAAGACTACTGTCATCACGACACCTGCTAAGTCTGTTGCTCCCATTTCTACCAAGGGAAAAGAGATTATGATCGTCGAAGAACCGACCGGAGGATTGGTTGTTCCACCTTGTGTATTTGAAATTGGATCGAGTTCAAGGACTGCATCGTTAACCCGAACTCAAAGAAGGAACCGCAGCCAAAAGATTCAGAAAGCTAATAAAGCTCAGATTTCTGAGGAAATATTTGTTGATGAAATTTCTCATCAGGAGAAACCAGGATTACTGGAGACCTGTCCGCTTTCGCGAGGGAGTAGGTTCCATCCCTTAATGGACACTGATGGGTAAGAGAGTATACAGAAGTTCGCCGCTACCTTACCATCACCTCATGGACATGGTGGGGAGAGGAAGAAGCCCACTCCTATCACCCGAGTCAGCACAGTGTTCCAAAGATTAGCTGCCAAGGAAGATTGTTCAGTTAGTGAATTACTTGAACGAATGGGATGTACAACATCCCCTCACGTGAAGAAATAGATTCTAAGGGATGCCAGATCTGTCAGTCTGTCTCAGACACCAACTGAGACTTTACCTGCTTGCATTCCTACCAGGTTTTGCTTGGGAAGCAGAGTTGATACTGCCATCGCACTACCGATTCTACTGTCACTAGATCCGCAGGCCCTCGACCAGTTAAGCCATGTCTGGGTCTGAGAGTTCTACTAATTATTAGTCATGAGGATGTTCTTAAAGTTTTGAAGGAAAGGATAAAGAGGTTACCCAATATTGTATCTGGTCTGCACCATGGGGAACATACCTCTCTTCGAAATGCCGATGTTAAGACGCCCTGTCTCAAGATATCATCGTCGAAGAAAAAGGTATGGGCACCCAAGGTCACCGTACTAATGCAGTTTACTGAGCCCGTAGGGCAGGGTCAGGGAATGAAGCAAGGGTCCAAAATATCTGACATTATCACAACTATTGCCACTAAGATGGATGAGCAAGTAGAGGACATTCAGCAGAGTCCTCCAGATCTTAAGATAATATAAGAATCAGTAATTGAAGAAAAGGTTGAGAAGCTTAGGATCGAGATTTCTGAGTTAGCCCAAAAACATGGAGTTTCCATTGATGATGAGGATGTTGAAGCTTTTGACTTTAACGATTACCTCAAGGAAGACTTCATGGACATTCTTGTCATAAAAACTATAGTCGTTGCATCTACGCGCGACGCTCAACCTCGCGTCGAAGAGAACATTGTAGAGGATCTGCGTAAGGTTGTCTTCTTAAGGGATGAGCAAATCAGTCAAATGATGAAAATAATGGAAGAGATGACCACTGCCATGGTCGCTATGGCTATAGTTCATGGACGGTCTCAACCCTAACAGTTAGCTTCTCTAGAAGTTAATCAACCAAAGATAATACATATAACCGATGAAATGAGGGAAGTTTCCTCAACAAAAAGAGATGATCAACAGAAGAAGGATTCTCCATCGAGTGCTATACCAGAAAAGGAATTTAAAAAGATGGTCGAACATGTTCGGGAGGCCTTAGCCCAGTCTAAGGGTTGTGCATTAATTTTAAAGGGTAGTTTGTATGATTTAGGTTTCTATGGCCCTAAATACACATGGAGAAGGGGACAAGTTTGGAAAAGATTGGATATGATGCTTCTCAATTCCTCTTGGCTGAATGAGTTTCTGCATACTTCAGTTTAGGTTTCAATGGCCCTAAATACACATGGAGAAGGGGACAAGTTTGGGAAAGATTGGATAGGATGCTTGTCAATTCCTCTTAACTGAATGAGTTTCCGCATACTTCGGTTTATCACCTCTCTATGACTGGTTGTATGATTTAGGTTTCAATGGCCCTAAATACACATGGAGAAGACACAAGTTTGGGAAAGATTGGATAGGATGCTTGTCAATTCCTCTTAACTGAATGAGTTTCCGCATACTTCGGTTTATCACCTCTCTATGACTGGTTGTATGATTTAGGTTTCAATGGCCCTAAATACACATGGAGAAGGGGACAAGTTTGGGAAAGATTTGATAGGATGCTTGTTAATTCCTCTTCGCTGAATGAGTTTCTGCATACTTCAGTTTATCACCCTTACCCGGAGGAGTTCAATGTCGTACCCTACCCTAAGGGCTTTATGTCACCAAAATTTAATATATTTGACGGGACTGGAACTCTCAGGCAACATATAACACATTTCTAAGCTAGTTGTGGTAACACTAGAGGTAACGAGGCTTTGCTTTTCTGCTAGTTTGTCAGCAGCTTATCGAGAAAAGCATTTAATTGGTATGATGAACTACCCTTCGTGAAGAGATTTGTTGGAGCGCATCATCATGTTTCTATTGGAGATCTTGTTGTGGAGAAGCAAAAGCCTAACAAGACCCTAGTGGATTATATCTTAAGTTGGAGAAACCTTAGCATGAAATGTGAACCTCAGTTACAGGAACATCAAACAATTGAGATTTTACTCGAAAGCATTCATGGGTTGGTAGCTTTCTTGCTCAAGGGACTCACCATCAAATCCTTTGAAAAGTTACTCAGCAAAGCTAGCAATCTAAAAGAGGAAGTTGATCATATGGATTCCCAGGATAAATCAGAAAAGAACAGAATGGCCTAAATATTTGAGAAGAAGTCTAGGACAGCGGCAACAGTCGATAAAAGAAAATAGCCAATGAAAATACATGCAGAAAATTCTCGTAAGCGTTCCCAGTCATCATCACAGCATGCTCAACAATATACACGATAGTATGGCCAGTCTAACCAAAAACCGCATCACGAAGGATCATACCAAACAAAGAATAAAAGGGGTTTATCCATGTCAGAACGAAAGAAAGCGGTGTATTGCTTCAAAGCCGAAGCGGTACCCAAGATGTTCAGAAGTCTAATGAAGAAGTTCAGGTTCAGATTACCGAATCCAAAGAAACCTAAAGAATTCAACAAAAGGGATCAAACTAACGATTTTCTGTACCAAAAAATGCTTGGACACACTGTAGAAGATTGTTTTGTCTTTAAGGATTAGCTCGAGAGGAACCTTAAAGAAGGGAACATAACAATCCCGAAAGAATATTTAAAAGAACCAAAAAAAGGTTCAGTGAATATGATTTTGGCCTAACTAATCGCTCTGATAGATGTGTATTGAGAGGATAATGGATGGAGTATAGTTTGGAACAAGTCGTCCAAGAAAATACTAAATCAGACTTAGACCACTTTAGCACAAGACTCCATTCAGAGTTTTCAACCTGTTCAACCCAAGTTGGAGATTTCTCCAGAGAAGTCACCGCAACCAGAAGACAAAGAAAAGAGCGACGTTGTGAAGACTGATAATATGGGGAGGGGGGGCAAGTTGTTGGGTTTAGGATAGGGGCAGCCATTGTTAGATTGGTTGTCTCGGATTTAGGGAAAAAAATCCTTGAACCCTTGACCATGTATTATTATCTTTTTGCCCCTCCGGCGTCTTATGAATATAATGATTAATATTTTGGCTATGTTTTAACTATTTATAGTGATAACGTAACTTATTTTTCTCAATCTAACTTTGAACTCAATTCCCAAACTGATCCTCAAATTGTACTTAAGTCCAATGAACCCGTTAGCAAGATTGAAGAAGACATCAACAATATCGATTACGATAGCGCTGGTAGTGAGGAACCAATCCTCGAGTGCCATAGTGCACCACTTGCTATTAACTTGGATCTTTATGGACATTCATCTATTTGGAAATCAAGGCTCATAAGCTTACGACCGGTAAAATGATGCTAAGAGGATTCAACTAAAAGGGAGAGAGATCCCTTGGATCCATTCTATTACTTATGAAAGTTAGAGAATTAGTAACAACCGCCAAGTTCCATATCATCAATGCTGAGACCTATTTTAATGATCTACTGGGTCGACCGATGATTCACAAACACAACATGGTTCCATTGTCTCTACACCAATGCATTAAGTATTACAAGAAAGGGAAAGAGCATTGCATGAAGGGAGATTTGCAACCTTTTTCAGTTCATGAAGTTGGCATTCATGAAGATGTCACCTACTACACACCTTTGAAGAAAATTGTCTTCTCTCGTGAAATTGTGGAAAATGAAGTAGGAGATTCAGATGAATTACAATGGCAAGGCCATTAAACTCTACTTCAATAATCTTCCACCACTCTTTTGCAACAAGTTGGCGGGATTCTTTTAAGTTGCACACCTGAGGTCGAGGCTGAGGACGTGGATGAGGAAGAACCAATATGATTACTGGATGGAGTAAGCCGGCCATCAAAATTAATGATGAAGAAAGCTCTGAGGAGGAAATGATGACAATAAAATAGAAGAAACCACAGTACAAGACATCCTTGGAAGATGTGGAGAAAAGTGAATACGAGTCGATGTATGATCGGATAAACCACTATGTGAATGTTATGACCCTTACTCTTATTCATCCTCAAATGGTCAAGAATTTAGAGGTCAAGGAAGTTTGTAGTGTTGGTTCAAAGCCGATCAAATTTTACCGTGCTTTTACTTCTGCTAATCTTGAGAATCATGTAAATTTAGAGAAGGATTCTAATGAATTAATGGAATTACCTTTTGGTTACTTTTCTCATTGTGTGAAAAAGTTCATTCAACAGGGATATTTGTCAAAACAAATGCCAAAAGATAAATTACAACTTTTTGAAAAGTTATGAAATGTTAAAAGATGAAATCCCAATTTAAAAAAGGGTCTCCAATTTGGTATAGTGGGACCAATTGATGATTCAGAATTTTGCATGTCGGAAGAGGATTGCCTTAATGTGGAGGATGACTCTACCGATCAGTTGATAGAAGAGGCCCCGCTAGGATTTTAAGAAGAAATTAAATCAACTATTGATGAATTAAAAAAAATTAATCTCGGGACAGAAGAGCAACCTTGACCAACATTTATAAGTTCTCTACTCATTAAGGAAGAATCTTTTGAATTGATCAATTTACTGTCAGAATTTAAGGATTTCTTCACATGGAGTTATGATGAAATGCTAAGACTGTCAGCAAAGGTTGCAGTCCATAAAATAGGATTGGACAAAGATATAGGCCCAGTGAAATGAGCTCTTAGGAGAATGCACCTCGAAATGGAGCAGTAAGTCATTTTTGAGGTGAAGAACTTAATAGACACTAACTTTGTAAGAGAAGAACAATACGCCACCTGATTAGCCAACATTGTTCCAGTTAAGAAGAAAAATGGACAGATCCGTGTTTGTGTCGACTTCAAGAATTTAAACAAGGAATGTCCAAAAGATGAATTTTCGTTGTCAAAACCAGAAATGATGGTGGATATCACTTTGACACATAAAATTTTCTTTTTCAAGGATAGTTCATCGGGATACAATCAAATCAAGATGGCTCCAAAGAATGCAACACTTACAACATTCAGAATGCCGATTGAGAACTTTAGCTACATGGTAATGCCATTTGGATTGAAGAACACCAGAGCAACATATAACCGAGCAATGATGAAGAATTTTGAAAACCTCATTCACAACCAAGTGGAATGCTACGTGGATGATTTGGTCATCAAAAGCAAATAGAAGCTAGATCATTTGTACGATTTGAGGATCGTGTTCGGACAATTACAACAATATAATCTTAAGATGAATCTTTTAAAGTGCGTCTTCGACATTACCTTTGAAAAATTTCTAGTATTTGTTGTCCATCATCGAGGAATCTTGATCGACCCAAATAAGATTAAATCTACTTGAAAATGTCTCCTCCCAAAACTTTGAAACAACTATGTTTCTTCCCAAGAAAGTTGGCATATCTGAGATGTTTTATTTTTAATCTCTTAGGTAGGTGTCAGCCCTTCTGGACATTAATTAAAAAGGATGAAAAATTCATTTGGGAAGAGAAATGCGAGCGAGCCTTTGAGGACGTTAAGAGATACTTAATGTTACCTCCTATTTTGGCAGCCCTTATCCCGAGAAAACTGTTGATATTTTATACTACAACCTTGGATGACTCTCTTTGAGCCTTGTTAGCTCAGGTCAATGATGAGGGTAAGGAAAATTCAATCTATTACTTGAGTCTCCATCTAATACCGATGAAAGTAAAGTATCTATCCATTAAGAAGCATTGTTCAGCTTTAATTTTCGTCGCTCAAAAGCTTAGATATTATATGCTTTCTCATAAGATTACTCTTTTTAAAAAGTTAATCCATTGTAATATTTGATGACCGGACCAACACTTTTTAGATGTTTAGCAAGGTGGTCGTGATTTTATTAGATTTTGATATAATTTTTGTTCCCCTTCGTGCTACCAAGGGACAAATTCTAGCAGATTTTCTCGCTATACACCCACTTCGAGCTGGGTCCCCTCTTAATGAAGAATTACTAGATGAAGAGGTATTACAAATGGAATTATCCAGTGTGCAACGCTTGGAGATGTACTTTGATGGAGGTTCGTCTGCCATAGAAGATAAAGGATCAGGAACAGTTACACCGGGAAAAGCATAAATTGGTTTGATCTTCATCACACCAGATAAGGGTATGTTTAGATTCTCCTATCACCTGACAGAGCCGTACACCAATAACAAAGCAGAATATGAAGCGTTAATTGCTAGATTGGAACTGACATTCTTGATGGGTAGATATAACCTTCTATGGAGACTCTCAGCTTGTCATCCAACAAGTCGTCGGATAGTACATGATTTTGAAACCAAGGCTAGCAAAATACCACCGGTACAAAATGAAGCTGTTGGATCAAATTACCAATATAAATTTCTACCAAATTTCTCAAGAAGATAATGCCCATGCCAACGCTCTAACAAAACTTTATAAGGAGCTGACATGTCCACCAAAGGATTCCATTGATATTACAGTACAAGGAAGAAGGGTTCTTGCTGGGTCCCCTCTTAATGAAGAATTACTAGATGAAGAGGTATTACAAATGGAATTATCCAGTGTGCAACGCTTGGAGATGTACTTTGATGGAGGTTCGTCTGCCATAGAAGATAAAGGATCAGGAACAGTTACACCGGGAAAAGCATAAATTGGTTTGATCTTCATCACACCAGATAAGGGTATGTTTAGATTCTCCTATCACCTGACAGAGCCGTACACCAATAACAAAGCAGAATATGAAGCGTTAATTGCTAGATTGGAACTGACATTCTTGATGGGTAGATATAACCTTCTATGGAGACTCTCAGCTTGTCATCCAACAAGTCGTCGGATAGTACATGATTTTGAAACCAAGGCTAGCAAAATACCACCGGTACAAAATGAAGCTGTTGGATCAAATTACCAATATAAATTTCTACCAAATTTCTCAAGAAGATAATGCCCATGCCAACGCTCTAACAAAACTTTATAAGGAGCTGACATGTCCACTAAAGGATTCCATTGATATTACAGTACAAGGAAGAAGGGTTCTTTCTCAAATTGACCTCGACAATCTACACAAGCTCAAAAAAGAGAAAGGAGTGACGACATCAGTGAAGACTGACGTAAGCCATTAATTGAAAGCTACCAGAGGACAAGTCTGAGGCATATCACATCACAAGAAGAGCTATGTCATATTCTCTAGTGGGTGATGTCATCTATAGATAATCATTCGATCAGATGTGGCTGTGATGTAAAAATAGAGCAGAGGCATAAAATATTATCAAAGAGGTACATGCTGAATTGTGTGGTGCCACAAGTCAACACCAAAGATGAAAATGAAGATCAAGAAAATTAGGTATTATTGGCCAGAAATGATGTCTTATTTTATGGATACAGCCATAAAGTGTTACGAGTGCCAAGTGCATGGGGTGGTCTTACACCAACCTCTGAATGTGTTACACCCAACCGTTGCCTTGTGGCCATTCGAGTGTTGAGGCACAGGTATAATAGGTCATATAGGCCCTCCATCCTCTAAGGGACACATATGTATTCTTGCCACTACGGATTACTTCTCCAAATGAGCATAAGCAGTGTCGTTATGAGAGGTTACAACCTAGCACGTCTTTCAATTCTTCAAAAGCCAAATTGTCTACCGTTTCAGTGTAATGAGCAGGGTAATTTCTGAAAATAGGAAATCCTTCAAAATCACCAAAATTAAAAACTTTGTCAAATGACACAGGATAGACTGGTGGTACTCTACAATTTACTATTCCAGGGCAAATTGATTGGTCGAGGTCTTCAATAAAACACTAGTACAGATTTTGAAAAAGACACTAGACAAAAATAAGAGAGATTGGTATAATATGCTGTTAGAATCTTTGTGGGCCTATCGGGCAACATTCATAACTCTGACTCAATGTACACCCTACGAGCTCGTTTACAGGTCCGAAGCCGTACTACCGCTAAAAGTCCAGCCACCATATCTTAGAGTCGCCGTCGCCAGTCAGCTCACAGGAGAAAAAAATGCAAAACTCTGGCTTAAGGAATTAGAGAGTCTCGAGGAAAAGTGACTAGAAGTGCAACAGAATTTGGAACTTTACCAAGCAAAGATGATACAAGATCATGACAAATTGGTTCATCCAAGGACGTTCAAATTTGTTGACCTCGTTCTTGTTCTTAAAAAGGCCTATTCTTACACACTGCAGGATAGGTGGAAAGTTTGAACCAACTTGGGAGGGACCATTTGTCATAGAAAGAGTCTATTCAAGAGGAACTTACCAGTTGGTGGATTTCCGAGGCGAAATACTTATGCTGCCCGTCAATGGACGATATTTGAAAACATATTATGCAACGTGACATTGCTTAAAATGAGATTTTGAGATTTAAATTGTTCTAGGTTTACTTATTTAGCCAAGCGTCTGTGACTGAGTCAAAAAATTTGTAATAAGATTAATCTTGATGAAATGGAAATTTTGAAGTTGCTACTTCATTTCACTTCATTCTTTTTCTCTTCTGTTTTTCTTAATTTTAAAATTTTATTAAAATTAAAAAAGATAATAATAAAAATTTTTGCATCTTTACAAATTAAAATTTTGTCTAATAAATGTTTTTTTTTTATTCTTGTTCTCACTATATTTCATACGCAGAAAAAAATGTAGGAGAGAAGCTGATTTTTACCTTCAAGGATGGCTTCAATCTTGCGCTCAATGAGGAAAGGGCACATCGGAGTGGCATCATAGACTTTGACCTGAACTTCAGTTAGGTCAATGTTAACTATGAGGGTCCCCTGATGGACATAGTTAGCTGTCAAGAAAAGGAAGGGTTACCCTCACTTTTGAGGATTGGTACAAAAGAAGACTCTTCTCTGAAGAGGAAGAAAACGGTAACACCATAGAATCTAATGGAGAAAAATAGTCGTTTTCCATCCATAATAACCACACCAACTGAAAACTTAGTCAGCAATGATGATGAGAGATTGAAAAAAAAACAATAATGGTTTGTTCATATCGAACTCGAAGTGTCATGCTATTATTACTTATTCTTTATTTGATTCATATTTGATACAGTGAAGGCATGGTATTCTTTTTTTTTTCTCAAATAAAAAAAAAACTCATTGGTGCCAAGCGTGAGGGAATGCTGGACATTTGGTAATTTCTCCTTCGACCAGAATGAAAGATTCCATTGAAGCAGCTAATCCCATACATATTCTGATGCACTGTTAAGAAGAACTCAACACTGAAATGACAATCTTCGCAGACACAGAGCTTTTCTACGTGAAGAAAAAAGACGCCTGAAAGAGGAGGAAAACTTACTTACCACGATTCATGAGGGAAAAATTTATGACCCTTGCATGAGGGAAACTTCTGCCATTCTGACTGCTATGAAAGATGAGCCTGAATTTCCTGCAGAGCAAGTACAATCTAAAGTTCCATATGAATTTTCCAAGGGTTGCCCAATGTGCAATGTCGAAGTTCCTATTCAGTCATCAATAGGAGGGGAATTCATGGAATGCCTGACATGTAATGTTCTACTCTTAGACCACCACAATTCATTTGAAGAATTTGTAGCTGCAGACACAGAACGCCATGAGACAGTTTACCCGGATACCGAGTCTTACATTCCATACCCTGTAGAGCCAAGTCAGATGTAATATCCTACAAATGAGGAGATGAAGGAGCTGCCTCAACGATCTCAAAGGACCCCACGACAGAATTGGAAAGAATAAACAAAGTTAAGAGGAGAGAATTCAAATTTTTTGAAGAAATTCAAGGAAATATCATCAACATTTTGGAAGGCCTGGAGCTGTACACAGGAGTCTTCTCTAAAAGTGATGAAAGGAGAATTTTAGACTGCATATTTGATCTAAGAGACAAAGGTCGGGCTAGCCTACTGATGGAAAGAAGTTATTCTGAGCCATGAAAGTGGATGAGAGGAGAAGGTGGGATAACCATCTAATGTGGTTGCTGTTATAATTTCACTAAGGATAGACAAGGGAATCCCCCAGATATCTAAGGAAATGATGAGGTGTACCCCATGCCCTCCAAGATAAAGAGGATGATTAAGAGGATGGTTAGATGGAGCATACTGCCAGCTGATTGCATTCCAAACAGCTCTATTATCAATATCTACGATGAAGGAAATTACATTCCCTCGCACATAGACCATCATGATTTCGTGAGGACTTTCTGTACGGTGTCCTTCAAGAGTAAGAGCAATATACTATTTGAAAAAAAAAATCGATGTCATTGGCCTCGGGGAGTTCAGGGGATCTGTTGAGATTCCACTATCGATAGGTTCTGTATTGATTCTCAAAGGAAATGGAGCATAAGTTGTCAAGCACTGCATCCCAAGGGTATGACACCGCAGAGTGTCTGTGAATTTCGGTAGGATGAACAACAACAAGATTCCATACAGATTCTGCCCAGATCTGGAGCTGGAGGAGCTCTGCCCGTACAAGCTACGAGAGCGTTGCACCTCTAAGTACACGCTCTGATCCGAATGCGTCTCAATTTTTCTCTATGGATCCAATTTTTAAGATATTTCAAGGGTAAATAAGAGTATTAGAGCTTAATACTACCACATACTAACGATAATTTCAAATAAAAACTACTATAATCGCGATAAAAGTAAAGATAAATATGAGTTGCCTCCCATAAAGTGCTTGGTTTAACGTCATCAGCCCGACCTATTCAGGTGCCATTCAGGTTGACTGATCATTAAAACCTCTTTAAAATTTGGTTTTTTACCCTCATAATATGGTTTTAATCTGTGTCCATTTACTTTAAATCTATTTCCTGTCTTCTGATCTTCAATTTCAACAGCTCCGTAAGTATAAACTTTTGTCACA
>NW_018165703.1:0-455 GCF_001263595.1 Phalaenopsis equestris | reverse complement strand
GTGTTAGTTTAGATATAACTTGAATTTTTGCAGGGTCTGCTTCCATACCTTCAAAATTTTATGTCCTAACACAATTCCTCCTGTAACCATAAATTGACATTTCTCCCAATTCAGAACTAAATTAGTTCTCGCATAACTCCAAAACTTTTTCAAGATAATTTAAGCATGCGTCAAATGATGTTCCAAATACAGAGAAATCATCCATAAATACTTCCAATCCATCCTCAATTAACTTACTAAATATGGACATCATACATCTCTGGAATGTTGCAGGTGCATTAGATAATTTGAAAGGCACTCTTTGAAAAGCAAAAGTTCCAAACATACTAGTAAATATTATTTTTTCTTGATCCTCAGGAGCAATAGGAATTTGATGGTAACCGGTATATCCATCTAAAAAATAAAACTATTTGTGCTCAGCAAGTCTATCTACTATCAGATTTAAAAAGGGTAAA
>NW_018165702.1:100590-108671 GCF_001263595.1 Phalaenopsis equestris | reverse complement strand
TTTTCTCCTCAAAACTGAAGCCAAATATTAGGATACCTTGAGAAGTCACTGGGGTTCTCCTCTAGATCCATGACATCCCCTAGTTCTTCCTCATTTGGATTCTACAATAAAATGTTCCAAATTTGAACCAATTCCCTTTCACACCTCTACGTCCGATCGCATTGAAGAGTCATACCTTTTGGAATTTCTTGAAGATAATATTTCTTGATTTTTATCGAGAGTCTTCTTAGGTGACTTTGGTCATTTAAGATGTAATTAATTATATGGGCTTACCCTTATAGGAAGCATGTCCGAACCCAGCTTAAAATAAACCCCATTTAATTCTTCATGTTAAATATGGGAACTTGTCGGCAAATATAAAGGTTTCGCAAACTAGACGAATGCCATATATTCTTTAGTTTTGTTGATCAAGCCTCATCCTCAAGTCTTGTGTTTATCCTTCTGGATAGATACAAAGTTTGAGGTAAAGTGAACTTTCATTTAAAACTATGAAAAAAATGGGGTCAGATTGATTTCATAATTTTTTAAACTTCAACGTCCTTCCAAAGCAGGCGACGGGATTTCGATTCCGGTGACCGACAGCTTCTTACGGGCAACTCCCCACCAACCTAAAATAGTGTCGACACATGAATTTTGAACAGATTGAGATGGAATATGAAGGTTCTTTGTTAAATGTGGTAGGCCAAGAAGAGGTATGCGACCCCTCTGAAAGCCGATGATTAGGGATCTGATATGTAATTTTGTAAGATTGATGTATGTCCCTATAAATAGAGAGCCTATACCATGAATAAATGTTAGGCATTTCTATGACTCTTAGCTGCACACTTTTTCTTGATTCTCTTTGCAGAATGTTCTATACCTTGGATGAATTTCTCGGATACTTTTAGATTCAACAATCTATATATATATATATATATAGATTGTTATATATATATATATATATATATATATATATATATATTCAACAATCTATACATATATATTAGGGGAAGGAGCATTATATGGCTCCCTACATGTTAATCAAAAAGGCGGGCACACGGGCCAAATACATGTATACAAAAAACAAAAAGACCAAAAGGTTGTATACTCAAATACATGTATACCCATAAAGAAAGAAAAAAATGAGAAGAGCCGAGCCCAAAAACCATCCAAGAAACGATTTAGTAGACTCGATATAGCTCCCAAAAATAGCTCCAACCAAAGTCTCGAAGCACCTGCAAAAGAGAGGAGCAAAATCCACAGCAGAAGAGAAGCCCAAACAAATGAAAAATGTTGGTTACGGTAAAGTAGCAGAAAAAGCTCCTTGTATCCTCCAGCGAGGAAGGCATTCACGAAGTAAAAAATATTAATTGTTTGCCTGAGCCATCCAGCAAAATAACAAATTGACAAACCAACTGAGGCCCAAACATCAAAGTGATAAATTGCATAATATAAGTTTTTGAGACTATTCTTCAAAATCACCTGAAGCCAAACTTGAGAGATCTCAATAATTAAATATATTTGTGAAGCCATAAGACACAAAAAAAGCAGGAAGAGAAATGCTAAGCGTAAATAACATAGTCCATCCAATGATCAGCAAAAGTTGAAGTCGTTCAACCCAACAAAATAACCCATCAAAAAACAAGGTGGAAAGGACTGTAATGCAAGCTATCAAGCAACCAAGTTCTGATAAAAGGGAGCTCAAGTAAATCACCCATAATGAAAGGTTTAAGTTGTGGTATGGGACGAATTTTGTATAGCAACTCAGAAACTTCCCTACCCTTTCGAGCAAGCCAATTCGCCGGGGAATTGCCTTCCCTATAAATGAAGGACATTTGTATATTTAAATTGTATCTTTGAATAACATCATGAATTCAGTTCATAATGACAAGCAAATCCCATCTAGGCTTAGAGGCCTTATAGAACTCATCAATAAGCATTTGAAAGTCCGTTTCAAAGATAATTTTGGAAAGCTTAAGTTGTACCACAACCTGCAGGGCCAAAAAGAAGGCCAAAATTCCAGCCTCAAAAGGAGTGGAAGCAAGGATAGGAGAAGCAAAGAAAAACAAACACTGTCTGGCGTGATTCCTTAAAATGCCCCTCGTGCCCGCCTCGCTAGAGCTCCAACTACCATCAAAATTAAACTTGGCCCAATCCAAAGGTGGGGGTTGCCATCTAAATAAAATGACCATCCTACCCAACCTTGTCGGGACAGTATCACCCGATAAACATAGAGCACGACAAGCTCTGTGAAAGTGAACAAGGATATTAGAAATAGTAAGAGAAGGAGAAAACATAATATTCCCGTGTTTAGCATCGTTTCTCGCCCCCCAGATGAACCAAAGAACCACAAGAGGGGACCAAAAAAGCCTTTTATCCACCTGCATAACTGCTTTCCAAATATTAAGAAAATCAACAATAGAGGAAGAATTCATCCATTTAATATTAAAATGATTGCTAAACCTGTTCCAAGTATCAGCAGCAAAAGGACAAAGAAAGAAAATGTGCGCAGGCGTTTCTAAATCTCTTTTACATAAATAGCATTAGGACTCCAATTTCAAACCTTTAAGCTTTAAAATATCATCCAAAGCAGCATACTCAGAAAAAAAGCCTCCATAAGAAGAAAGAAATAGATGGAGAAAGTAATTTGTTCCAAATAAAGTAATTTGTTCCATAATTTGTTCCAAATAACCCACCCCCACTTCCAATCTCTGTAATGATAAAGATTAGTATAAAGCATTTTGGTAGGAGAGATAGAAACCGTGGATTTCCACAAAGGAATATCCCTCATATTATTCTTAATATGAAGTTTAGAAATCCTAGCCGCTTGGACCCCAAAAAGTTAATTTAAAATTTATTGGCATCCCAATGCCTTGAAGCCACAAGTTAGAAAAAATTAAATCATTTGGAATCCCGTGTTGTAAAGAAAAAACCTCATTCCCCTGACCCCATTGATCATGCCAAACAGAAATCTTTCCTTCACCGATATCCCAAAAGATAAATTTGCTAGCTATAGCTATTGCTTTAAGAATGGCTTCCAAATCTTGAAATCACCCACCCTCCATTGAACCACGACAGGGTGCTGTTGAGAACAATACTTTTAATGAAGGAAATTAGCCCATAAAGAATTATTAGCTCGAAATTTGAGCCACAACTTGCCCATATTAATATCAAAGATTTGTTTAAGGCTTTTAATCCCTAATCCACCAGCAGTCTTAGGCATACAAAGCTTATTAAAAGTAGTCTAATGCTTCCTAGAATGACTCCTCGACCAGAGAAAACGATTAAACAGTCTCTCTAAGGTAAGCTTAGTAATTTTCTTGAGATTAAGAATTTGCATAGCATACATAGGAATAATGATTAGAACACTTCTGAGTAAGGTGAGGCGGCCTCCATTCGAGAGGAAGATATTCCTCCAATCTCCAATTTTGGATTTGATTTTATCAACAACCTCATCTAATTGAGTTTGTTTCCGACGTCCTCTAAGGAGAATAACTCCAAGATATTTGAGAGGAAGTGATGCAAATTGACATCCAGTGAAAGAAATAGCCCAAGTAGCAATCGAGCTCATTACATTCTTACCAAAATAAATATTGCACTTATATGTGTTGAAAGTTAAGCCAGAAGTTTGTTGAAATTCCTCAAGAACTCACATGAGCAATTTAATGGTATTTTTACTTGCATTAGAGAAAAGAATAACATCATCTGCATAAGCGAGATGGCTAACCATGACCTTGAACTTATGAAGGAATTGAGTATGTATCTTATTATGCTGCAAATCATTAACTAAACGCAATAAATAGTCAAAAGCGATTATAAAATTGTAGGGGATAAGGGATCACCTTGCTTAATGCCTCTATATGCAGAGAAAAAACCATAAGAAGTACCATTAACCAACACACTGTAATGATTATTATGAAGCCATCTTTGGATTAAAGATATGAATTTGTGATGAAAACCCCGAGCATGAAGAATGGCAATTATGAAATCCCAACTGAGATTATTGAACGCCTTTTTTATGTGTCCAGTTTAAAAATCATGTTGCCACCCCGACATTTTTTATCAAGATCTTCAATTAATTCCTGCACAAGTAAAATATTATCAGTGATCTCCCGACCTTGAACAAAAGCAGACTGCTGAGGCGAGATGATATTAGGTAAGAGTGGTTGAAGCTTGGGAAGCATTAATTTACTCAATACTTTTTAGATAACCAAAGTGAGGGAGATGGACCGAAATTTATCCCAAGTAGATTTGTCAGTTCCTTTGGTAATTAGCACAATCACAGAGGAAGTGAAGTATTTCCCAGGATCTTCCCCAAGAAAAAAACTTTGCACAACAAGGATAACTTCCTTTTTGATAATATCCCAGCAAGTAACATAAAAGGAAGAAGTGAAACCATCTGGTCCTGGAGCTTTGTTGGGAATGATATTTTAAAAATAGAGAAGATTTCCTGTTCTCTAGGAACCTCAAAAAGAGAAAAGGAGGAGACATATTCACGTTCATTATCAAAAAGAGTAGTATTAACAGGAAGTACCTGAGAACTAGACATAAAGAGATCCGTGAAATAATCAACCGCACTTTTACCAATATCAACATCTTGAGTTAACAAACGTCCACTAGGAATGAAGATGTTAAGAATAGTGTTGATATTTTTTCTATGCTTAATGGAGGCATGAAAATATTTAGTGTTGCGATCAACATTGGAAAAATAAATATCATTAACCTTCTGTTGTAGAAGGCCTTCCTCCAAAGAGATTGCCTCCAGAAGATTAGAGTGAGCTATTGCTAATTCCTCCACAAGCTATGGAGAGTTATTAACCTGTGCTTCAAGATTATCAGCCACTCTTTAGGCCTCCTGCACCTTCTTGTGAACATTATTAAAAACATTTAGATTCCATTTGCGTAAATGAGCAACAACCTTCTTGTGAAGATGTCATAAAATGTACCAAGGATTACCAGCGCAATCAACTTGCCAAGCTTGCTTAATAAGAGTCAAAAAAAGCCTCATGAGTGCTCCATATGCTAAGGAATTTAAAGTGATAAGAGGCAGGCTTATGATTGAAGGCAAGAGAGAGCAGAATAGGATTATGATCAGATGCTGCATGGTTTAAATGAAACACTTTAGAAACATGAAAATAATTTAGGAAATAATGATTCCCAAAAAAACAATCCAGCCTTTGGGCAAGGGATCCTCTTCTCCAGGTAAACCGAGGACCCGAAAATCCTAAATCATATAAACCAACCTCATCAATCTTATCATTGAAACGGTCAATCAGCATAGAATTGCACTGCCCTCCATCCCTTTCGGATGGCTTCATAATCATGTTAAAATCTCCACCCACGAATCAATTATCATAGATAACTTCTCCCATAAAAGCAAGTTTTTGCCAAATATAATATATATCTTGAAGTAAAGAGCTAGCATAAACAAATGTAGCCCAAGTAGTATAAATATCCTGCTTAAAATGAAGCAACACAAATTGTTCGTCATCTTCAAAAATATTAAGATGTATATTGTGTTTCCAAAATATCCAAATTTTGTTGTTTTTATTGCAAAAATATTTATACTGCTTAAATCTCCTAAAGATACGATCTTTGTTAATAGAAACAGGAGGCTCAATGACTACAAAAATAGATATGTTGTGGACCCTACATAAATTCTTTAATCTATTAAGTGAGGGAGGGTCTACCACTCCCCTAATATTCCAACACAAGATGTTAAACAGTACTTCTCGTGCCTCCCCTTCTAGTAGCCCTAGAAGAGGTGCCGATTTGTTCGCCATCCGAATGGGATTTTCTATCCAAAATAATATTATCTTTATCTATATGAATAAATTCATTGTTATGTTTACTTTTTTTTTTGCTAGCCTTTTGAACCATCCATTCTTCCTCTAAAGCAATGATAGCTACAGAGAAATTAGCTTCAGGAAGTAAATTTTCATTATGAATAGGTGCAGAGCTAATATCCAAGTGAGCACTGTCATCCAACACAAGTGAGGAAGAGTCTAAATTATTAGGAGCCTTAAAAGTAGGAAAAAAAGGAAGATTCACCTGTACAGTGCCAACATGCTCCCCAACAACATTAATAGGAAAAGTAACATCATTATGCTCAACCTAAATTTTTGCAAGAGTAGGATGAATCTCTTCATCAATAGCAACAACGTTACTAGGAAGAGAATCAACATTTTGTTCAATTTCAAGATTAACATTATCTCTATCATGAGGAATAACAATATTGGGATTACTTGGGCCATGTGGTGGATGATCAAAACTCTGTCGAAGCTAAGGGTGTAAACGATAACATTGAGATGGAGTATGCCCAAACATTTGAGAATGAGAACAATAGTAAGAATGCCTTTCAATTTCCACTTTCTACCAATAGCCTTGATGCGCCGAGCCAATCCATTTTTTGTCACAAAAAGGAAGAGTAATATCTCGTTCTACTAAGATTCGGGCTTCTTATGGCCTTAATAAAGCGAGAGTAGAACCATCCATTTTCAATGGCTTTTCATAAGCAGAAGCTAAAGAAAACAGAACTTCATGATTAAAGAGATGAAACTTTAATCCAGGAAAACGAATCCGAACAGGAATAACGGGCGTCTCCGATTTAGGATCGAAACCCACCGTCCACTTTAAAATTTTCATTGGGACATCTACAATTCTAATAAAAAGGCGAGCAAAAAGACGCGTGTAATCTTCAGCGTTAGAAAGTTGATTCAAAATGTGCCTCCCATCTAAAAAACCGATTTGCCAAAAACCCGTAAACTTCAAAGCATCAAATTCTCTTCTAATGATTTCGAGCTTAGGATTTCCATAAGTAAATTTTCCAACCAAAACGTGCCGACAGAAAGAAGCAAGTATGTTAGTTTCCTCCTCAGAAACAAACCAAGCAAATTTAAGCAAATTTACCATTTTTTTAACTAGCCTTTTTAATAAAGCTATAACCCCTTCTAAATGCAAAGCTTCATTGAAGGAATTCGGGAATAGCTCTGAACCTCCAATCTTCGAGGAGCTACTCCCCATCAAAGCCTCCGCGAAACTCTTAGCCATAAAAAACCCCAAAATCGAAACTGAAAAGGAGCAGCAAAACAAAATGAAAGGGAGAAGAGGGAAAGATCTCACCAGGAACCATGGATGAAGCCACAAACAGAGAAGAGGAAACCATGGCCGCCAAAATCGCCAGAGAGAAACATAGATAGATATATAGATAGATATATAGATATATAGATAGATATATAGATATATAGATAGATATATAGATATATAGATAGATATATAGATATACATATACGTATATAGATATATATGCATATATACATATACACATATAAATAGATATGCAGATATACATACACATATATATAGATATGTATACATACACATATATAGATAGATATATAGATATACATATACGTATATAGATATATATGCATATATACATATACACATATAAATAGATATGCAGATATACATACACATATATATAGATATGTATACATACACATATATAGATAGATATATAGATATACATATACGTATATAGATATATATGCATATATACATATACACAAATAAATAGATATGCAGATATACATACACATGTGTGTGTGTGTGTGTGTGTGCACATATATAGATAGATATATAGATATACATATACGTATATATATGTTTCTATGTTACACATATGTAGAAATACACATATATATAGATATATAGATATGTAGATATACATAGATATACACACATATATATAGATATGTAGATATACACATATACATAGATATATACATAGATACATAAAAAGATATATGCATACATACATAGATATATACATATAGATAGATATATAAGTATATACATACATACAATACAATACATACATACATACTACATTCATACATACATACATATACATACATACATACATATACATACATACATATACATACATACATACATACATACAATCATACATCTATATAGATGTATGTGTGTACATACATACATGTATATATATATGTGTGGACACACATACATACATACATACATACATGTGTGTCCACACAAATATATACATACATACATATATATATATATATATA
>NW_018165702.1:98125-98450 GCF_001263595.1 Phalaenopsis equestris | reverse complement strand
AGGTAAATGTCATTTACCTTTTAATTTGAAGATTATGTTGGTGAAGACCCTTTAAGAGACAAATTAGTGTTATTAAGAACACTTAACCAAATTTTAGTCCTAATTGGACTTATGGTGTTTTAAAAGAGTTTGATTATATTGATTTTTCTAATCCTCTTTTAACAAGTGGATTTCAACTTAAGTTCACCACTAAGTCCTTAAGACCTAAATATTTATTTATTTATTTTTTTTTTTTTTAAGATTTAAAACTTTAAGTGATCATTATCAAGATCATTTAAAAATCATTTTGATTATTCATTGATTTCCAAAATTATAATGAAATCAT
>NW_018165702.1:97771-98053 GCF_001263595.1 Phalaenopsis equestris | reverse complement strand
CCAAAATTTTGAAAAAGTCATTTTTATGTTAATGAAGTTTCCAAAATTTTGATAATTATGGGAATTATTCATGAAGTGAGTTATTTGGTAAAATGAAGTGAGTTTCTATCATTTAAGCTCATTTTGATTACAAATCATCAAATGAGTTAAAAAAAATTATCTATTTCCCATTTTGATTAAGCCTAAATGTTTATTAAGGCCAAAATGTCCAAAATTACCATTTTGCCCCTAAGGGTCCAAACTTCCATAATTTGTCAAATTTAAGTCAAATGACTTTGAAAT
>NW_018165702.1:96558-97424 GCF_001263595.1 Phalaenopsis equestris | reverse complement strand
ATTGAGACCGTAGGAAAACTCGTTAGCAACCGTAGGTTACCTCCTCCGAGGGTTCCCAATCTTCCAGTAGAGATATTTTAATTTAGTTGAAGTTGCATTTTTGTGATGTTTGTGATTAAATTTTGAGTTGTCTTATATTTTTGAAATGTTGTGGGGGTGATTTATGCAATTATATTTTTTTTTCATGCAGGTATGTAAATACAAGCATAAATAAAAATGCAGTAGGAAAGTACAAAAATACAATAAAATGCTATAAACTGTAAAAGTGTACCTGGAATTTATTAAATGTTTAAAAAATAATATGTTGTATTTTTTATCGAGTGATTTTTTATTATTTTTCTCATAATTATTCATTTTATTATATTATTATTAGTTTTTATATTATTTTCTCACTTTTATAATAAACAAATTGATTCATAAGTTGGCTTGAACTTGTAGACTTAAGTTTGAGCTCGAGCCCGATAAAATTTATCTAGTTCAAGCTCCAGTTAAAGGTGGCTCGAGCCCTCGACTCTTTTACACCCCTAAAAGCTACGACCCTGTCATCCCTTCATTTATTTCCCCTATTTTCTTCCTTAAATAGGTCTCTACCTTCCTGAAGCCAAGTGTGGCCTCACGAGTTTATACTTTTTATTTCTTACTTTTATATTTAGTCCCATATCATTAAATCGCATTTTAAGAATGGCACAAGATCTTAAATCAAATTTTTTGAACACATGGGCTTGTAGAGGAGTTGATAGAGAGCTTTCTATCCAACTAAAAGACCCTAGTTCAAAACACAACATAACCACTAATTTCTAATCTAATTGCCTCTAAGGACAACTTCCTAAGATATATATATATATATATATATATATATATATATA
>NW_018165702.1:79684-90439 GCF_001263595.1 Phalaenopsis equestris | reverse complement strand
CCCGCCTTCCTCCGACTTACCGAAGATATATATATATATATATATATATATGTATGTATATATATTGTTATTGTTCAAACTGAAATTTGGCACAATGATGTTTCTCTTATTTTATGCAGAGAAATATCTACCCAAAGATTGATTCTTCTTAAAGCCACATCAATGTAGCATTGAGCGAGGGGAGGTTGGGAGAAGAGATCATGATCAACTTTGACTTGGATTTTGAACGGATCTAGATGGAATATGAAGAGCCTTTGTTAAATGACGTGGGCTAAGAAGAGATATACAACTCTTCTAAAAGCTGATGATAAAAGGGTCTAATCTATAATTTTGTAAAATTGAGGTATATCCCTGTAAATGGGGGGACTATACCAAGAATAAATGTTACACATATGTCACGCATTCCTATGATTCTTAACTACAGACTCTTTCTTGATTCTCTTTGCACAATTTACTATATGTTGGATGTATTTCTCGTATTCTTTTGAATTCAACAATATATTAATGTACACACACACCCACAAGATAGAATGTACATATAATTTGAATTTTAGGAGTTAGATACATAAATCATAAAAATTGAGTGGTATATTTGTAAATTCTTCTTAAAATTTGCATAAGAAATATACTTCTTTTAATTTTAGTTTTAGAAATATTTTTATGAAATATTTAATTCTTTAATTTATGACAAGTGTTAGATATGCATGTTCTGCACGTCCTGGATTTTTTAAATTGATATTTAAGTCAGACAATTCTTTGCCGTATTTGACACGTGAAAGCTTTATCTGTGTTTGATACGCGTCGGACACTGCTAACTCCTTAATTAGAATTATTTGTGTATCATAAGTATTCAGACGTAGTCAGTTTCAATCATATGTCTGCTTTGACGGCCGTGAAGAGGATGCAAGCGATGGAGATACTTGGGTTTGTAGTCTTTTGAAGCAGTAAAGTTCCTTGGAGATCCCATCATCGGAGTCAGCGGGGTGAGTAAGGCATTGATGGGGTTGTGTTGGTCATCAGAGGTGAAGAAGGCATCAATAAGATTAGGAACTAGCAAACAAGCATCGAAATCATAGATGGTAGAAACAGAGACAACGACATGATGCAGGTATATTTAATGAGTCGATAAGTTTTGTGTGATAATTGCTATAGTAAAGATTAAGATGTTAAATACAACAAAAACTATAAAATTGGGTGATATGCATGTAAATTTCCCTTAGGGCTTAAACAACTCAAGCTTGAGCTGAGTTCAGGTTTGACACACTTGAAATCAATCATGTTCGAAAATGTCCCATGTTAGAGATTACAGTGAAGATTGTGTTCGTGATCAACCTGATTTATATATTCTTATTCGTGTTCGGCTCATTTTCGACATGAAACTTGCTCATTCAAATTATTTAAAAATAATGATGTAAGAAGTTAAATTTGAATATCTATCATTTCTATATATTAAAAAGTACAAAATTATATGGCCATACAAGTGTGATAATTTAAATTTAAAAATAAATATATATAGTATAACTTCTTTTATTTCGGGTTCTACGTGTTTATTGCAGTTCGGGTGGCTTATTTAAGTGGAGATTCAAATAAGCAATTTTCCGAACAGCAAGTTATTTTTGACAGCCCTAATCCCCCTCGAGATTTTAGAGTATTAATCCTCAACATTGCCAGTTGCCCCCCATCTCCATCATCTCCTGCAAAGCCCTCCTTCTCTCCCAGCAAAACGATAATTCTCTTCCAAGAACAGAAACGAACAAATCAAACCGTGTGACCCAGGTTCTCAGTCGCCTTCCAGTCCCCCACCATTATATAATACTTGTAGGGTTTACCCTGCAACTATTGCGGCAGGGGTGCGGGGGTGCCGGGGGAGCCTCTTTTCCTCCACCATGGACGATTTCGAGCGCGCGATCGTGGTCATCTACGAATCCACTGGCGGAAGCGCAGAATCCAACCTCTTCTTGCAAGCCATTGAGTTCTGCGACCGCCTCAAAGCTGGCCCCCCTTCTACTCTCCTTCGCCTCTGCCTCGAGCACCTCCACCGTTGCAATCTCGTTCCAGTTCAATTCTGGTGCCTCCAGTCCCTCCACGACGTCATTCGCCTCTCCTACTCCTCCCTCGACGACCTCCCGCTCCTCCGTGCCTCGCTTTTGTCATTCTTATCTGATCTCTCCTTTCTTGCTTCTTCCCCGCCTTTCCTCAAGAACAAACTCGCGCAGGCACTTGCCGCACTTATCCGGCTCGAGTACCCTTCTCTTTGGCCTTCCCCTTTTCTCCATATTCTATCTCTTCTGCCTTCCCCTGCAGCAGTAGACATGTTCTCCCGCTTGCTTACTGCTCTTGATGACGATCTAATCAGCCAGGACTACCATCTTTCATCGGATGATGTCGCCGCTGCCACCCGAGTCAAGGACGCTATGCGCCTTCAGTGCATACCTCAGATCGCACGCGCTTGGTTTGACATCGCGTCACTCTACCGATCCTCCGATCCCGGCCTCGCCGCCTCAACTCTAGATACTATGCGTCGGTATGTTGTCTGGATCGACATTGGTCTTGTTGCTAACGATGTCTTCCTTCCCCTTCTATTTGACCTAATCCTCTCCCATATCACTCCGGAGCCTCTTCGTGCTGCGTCCGCGGGATGTGTTCTCGCGGTTGTGTCCAAGCGGATGGATCCTCATTCCAAGCTTAATCTTCTGCGATCGTTACAGCTGTACCGGGTTCTAGCTGAATCTGAGCTTGTGCAAAAGCTACCTGCGCTTGTTATTGGGTATGCTTCCGAGGCTTTGGATTGTTATAAGAGACTAGGTTCTGAAAACGAGGGCTCCTCTTCTGCGATGGAGATTTTGGAAGACGCGTTGCCTTCAGTTTTTTATGTAATGCAGAACTGCGAGGAGCTGGACGCAGGCAATGTGGTCGAGTTCCTCTCGGATTACATATCTACTATTGAAATGCCTTCACAAAAACAAATGGTTTACGTTGGTCGGATGCTGGAGGTGATTCATGGACAGATATGTTATGATCCTACTTTTAGAGAAAATCTGGATGTTCGTGACAAGATTGGTAAAGAACAGGAGGATCAGATGGCCGAGCACAGGAAGGACTTATTTGTGCTGTTCAGGAGTGTTTGCCGTGTAGCTCCGGATGTTACGCAGTTGTTTGTCCGCAGCTTGATTACTCGTGCGCTTTCCTCCTCGGATATGTCTGTAGAGGAAGTTGAAGCCGCTCTGGCATTGTTCTACCGATTAGGTGAGACGGTGAGTGAGGATGGGATGAAGACAGGCAGTGGATTGCTAAGGGAGATGGTGCCGTGTCTTCTGTCTGCCAAGTTTTCATGCCATTCTCATAGGTTGGTCGCTCTTGTATATTTGGAGACGATCACTAGGTATTTGAAGTTTGTACAGGAGAATCTACAGTATATACCCAATGTGCTTGCTGCCTTTTTGGACGAGAGAGGGGTACATCATCCAAATCTTAATGTGAGTAGAAGGGCTAGCTACCTGTTTATGAGAGCAGTGAAGCTACTGAAACCCAAGCTAGTGCCTTTCATTGATACGATTCTGCAAGTATTATTCCCTTTCTGTTTTTCCATTTACATTTTTTTTGTAGGAACGATTGCTTTTGCTTTATTGCGTGGCATTCATACTTTTTTATGGGTTTGTAATTAGTGGGACCATATCCAATAATTTCATTCTGCTGCAGAGTTTGCAAGGTGCCATCGTTCAATACACAAGTTCAGATTGGACATCTAAGGATCTCAAGTGTACTGGTTTTGAGGATGGCAGTCATGCATTTGAGGTATATTAGCTCCACATTTTAGTTTCTTACTGTGAATGTGCTCCTGAAAAAATGTAATTATTGTTGCGTTCAGCTTATATAAATTCTAATTGTTTTGCATCATCAAACAAAAATCGACAATGGTCTCTCAGGCAATTGGGATGTTGATTGGTGTGGAAGAAATTCCTCCAGAGAAGCAGTCAGAATACCTTGCAGCCCTGCTTAAACCTCTTTGTCAACAAGTAAGAGAGCTTCTGTGCTTGTTTGTCCTGAATGCTCTTCTTTCTGTCAATTTACCAAAATAAAATTAATCATTTCAAGGTTGAGATGCTACTCATGGATGCAAAAGTTCACGGGATTGAGGAATGTTCACCTAAAGTTATGAGAGCACAGCAGATTATTGTGGCTGTAAATGCTCTCAGCAAGGTCAGGTTCTATCTACTGTCAAATATAATCTTCTTATGAATTCACAAGAAAAAAAAGCATCCAGAACTTGATTCCTTATCATGGGAATTCTCTCATGCATACTAAGCTGATGTAGGTGATATTGGTAATTGGTTTTTGTTGAAGATTTTGACTCCATCTAGTAAATAGTTTTGTTCTAAATCTTCTTCATTTTTATTCTGCCAATTATACGGCAGTGCAATCGTTTTTAATACTTCTCATTGTTTGCTTATGGTCTAGGGCTTTAGTGAGCGGACTGTGACAGCTAGTCGCCCTGCAATTGGATTGATGTTCAGGCAGGCAAGAGGCCTCATATTCTTTATGAATTGTCACTTTACTATTTTCAACTTCAAGTTGTGTCCTATTTTGTTCAAAATTTATTTTTTACATTATTTATGGGTGAATGTGACTACTTTTTATCTCTTGATGGTTCAACATTAATTCCATAACATGACCTGCAATTCATGCTTATGTGGAAAACCCACCAGAACTATGACCTGCAATTCATGCTTATGTGGAAAACCCACCCTAACTATGACCTGTTGAGGATGTGGAGCCCTGTGCACTTCCTTCTTTCAATTCTTTTTCTCAAAAATAAAGATTGAATGTTTCTAACATTTGGTTTTTGAATTCTCAGACATTGGATATTCTTCTGCAACTACTGGTCACATTTCCAAACATAAAACCCTTACGCAATAAGGTATCAAGTGGATCTATATTTCTACCACAATCTACTTAATTTTGTTTGCCAATTTATATACAAAATATGCAGGTTACATCATATCTTCATCGCATGGTTGAACTATTGGGAACAGTGGTCTTGCCCTATCTTCCAATGGCATTTAAACAATTGCTTGTGGATAGTGAGGTATGATTTTATTTATTACATATACCTGTTTATATCTCTATTTTAAGTATGGTGAGGATCACTTCTTTGAATACTCTTCAAACCTAAGACATTTATGCCTATCACACAATTTGACACTGTCAAGAAGTTATATGCGGCAATCTATTATTATTTGAATGCATGGCTATTTGTGGCCGTATTCGAGTTTTCACAATAAACATTTTCTTGCCTTCACGCACCAACAACTGAAACAAAATGTATTTGTTTCAGCAAAGGCACATGCACCCCAGTGTAATCCTCAAATTTAATAAAATCCTCTGCAGTTCCGTGGACGTAGGCAACCCTCTCCCCTTCTCATTTTTGTCCTATTTTTTCCTATTATCTTGTTCTTTATATTAGCACACATTTGGCATGAAATCTTTTCTAGTATTTCCCTCTTCTAGCCATAATCATTTCTGAGTTAGCAGCTTAGACATTGCTGATACAAGAAACCCTTCAGATATTTCCTTACACTTCAATGACAGACTATTATTCTTTCATTTGTTTAGTTTACTTTCTTAGATGCGCCCCCTTTAAAACTCTAATCACCTTAATTTCTAGGATCTCTATATGCTTCCATGTGAGGCTTTTTGAAGCAAGACGAATAAAGGCCTCTCATAATATCAATTTTAAAAGACCAATATCATGACTATTAATGGTACTTTAATTTTATTTTAATTTATTTTTTCATGAGATTGAAAATCACTATATATTATTTCCAGGAAATATTTTAAATATTAATATTTATTTTGGAATTATATAAATTAGCCTAAATTGATGAATCAAGAGAAATAATCAAATATTTAATTGAATTTTTTAGATTATAATGTTATTATTTATTTTCAGATATGGTAAGATCTTGAGGGGGTTCCCATTATAACGTATGGATAAATTCACAGGGAGGAATTTTAGTGCATCTCCTTTTGAGTTTCCCTCATCTTTGGTTTCATTTCATATGCTATTTATATTCTCATTTATTTAATGAAATATGATTGTGATCGTCCATAATAACTTACGTCTTCAAGTCAGACCTTAACTAACTACCTTCCACCAATTGTAAATCTTCTCACATCACTCTCACAACCTTTGAAATCTCATAATAATATCTCCGTTATTTGATACGAGCAAAAAAAATCTAAAATTACTTGGCTTTTGTCCCAAGAGAGGAGGAGCTTAATCAATCTCAAGAGGTACCAAAATCACAAGGGACAAACAATCCTAGAACCTTTTTAGTCAAATTAATTTTGTTTCAAGAGGTCTTATCATTCACGAACAAGGCTTCTTGAAATCAACTGGTAGTATTTGTTTTTCCTTTTGCTATTAAATTCCTTCACTTTGTTTTAATAAAATAGGATTTTGACATATTTTGTTGATAATTTTTGGATCAATTTGCCAGCTCTACAAATAATGAAAATGTAAATGTAATGTAAGGATGCTATCCGCAAAGAAACATTTCATGCTGCTTATTGAATGTATTTTTAAAATATGAAAATTAAATTTATATTTTCTTTGATGTTTACTTTTGATTAATTTGTTTTATGTATGTGTTTCTTCACTTATATAAATAAGCTGGCGGCAGATGTATAAAGACTATAAAAATGTACACTTGCATTTCATTATCACATAATCATCATTTTCTATTCTTTTGCATAATCATTTTTGCTCCAAAAAAGTTAATAAAAAAAAGAAAAAAGGAAATAAAAAGCTTTTAGCGGTTTGTGTATTTGTAAGATTAAAAAAAGCTCTTTTAAGAAGATCTAAATTGTTTA
The DNA here is from genome assembly GCF_001263595.1 of Phalaenopsis equestris. NCBI lineage: Eukaryota > Viridiplantae > Streptophyta > Magnoliopsida > Asparagales > Orchidaceae > Phalaenopsis > Phalaenopsis equestris. The sequence goes on along the minus strand of NW_018165702.1, from coordinate 83,566 downwards.
AAGGAGCCCAGGGCTCAAGTGGTCTATTATGATCCATTTTCTCAACTAGAAATTCTTTTAATTAAGTATTATTTGAATTATCAGTTATTTCTTTCTATATTTCCAAATTATCATTGCTATATTTTACTTAATTGCATGTGTTTGCAATTATGCATATCTACACATTGCTAAACTACCCTTACACTAGGATAAAATTTGGAACATCCACATTTGATGTGGTGCAAAATATTCATAAATTCTTAGATTGTTTTAAACAATTGAATTTTTTTTTTGATTGGTAATATAACGATCCCTATCAAAGAACAAAATTTGCATAACTAAAGCGATAAGAAAAAGGCCAAAACATGCTGTAATGACTTCTTGAAAAGAAAATAATTTGGGAGAAAAATCTTGTGCTGATTGAAACGAAAGAAATTTTAAAATTTAAATACAGCCTATGGGATAGCCTAAAACCTATAACTATAAGATAATTCTTTCACTAATGAGATCGAAAGAGTTCAAGTTGGGAGTGAATAATATATATAATGAGATTACTGATAGATTCAATCATATAGATGGAAGATTCAATAATCCTAAGAAATTGATTAAATAAATTTTTCAGGATGACTCAAAACTTCTCCCTAAATACATAGAAAATTTAAAGTCCTCTTTTAAACGTTTATGGTTCAATTATTGACCCATCTAGCATAGATATTTATCTTGGTGAGCTTGAACCTTCATAAGACTCCAGCTGTATGTTACACCCGTTTCTATTGAAAGTCACATATCTACGGCATTCTCAGAACCTTTGAGTGGTTTACCCTACATCCTTCCTTAGTAAGCTCATTGTGAACACCTTATTACACACCTGAGATGCATATAGCTACGGTTGTTTCAAATTATTAATCTAAACTTTTTTGTTATTTTTAAAAAAGTTGATGCATTGTTATCATTTGAGCTGGAAATATTTGCTATAACTTCAGATTGCCTTAGATTCCCAGCTTGTTGTTTCCAACTTTAGTGACATACTTGATTAAACTTTTTTTGTCGGGACTTTTTACACATCGTTTTCCCTATAGATGCACATATCTTTATGATCTCAGATCCCTAGCCTATCTTATTTGGCACATATGTTTGGTAGTCTATTGATGTGCCACCGCTCATATATGGCTTATAACTTAGATTAGATCTTACTCTTAGGCCTCCATTTTCATATTTTCTTCCCTGATTGTGCATTCTAGGCTACATTATGTTATTTTAATACTTAATATGATTGAGGTGACTCATCATTCATTGTAACATTTTATTTTTATCAATACTTTGTGTAATGTCTTTTTCACGTATGCTATGAGTTAATATATATAATGATAATATAGGTAAAACTTTTTTTTTAAATAGTATTCACTTCAGAAAATGATAGTATTGATTATTGTGAACTTAATTTATTATCTATGCATTCATAAATTATTTCATGACGAGTCACTTTTAGCCCCACTATTTTTTCTTAGTTTTGCCTCCAAACATATTCTCTACTCATATTTTCACTTTATGTGATATCTTGCGGTTTAACGGATTTATCAATGATTGAGATTGAAAACTAATCGTAGGCAAGATATATATGTCTTCTTAAATTATTTTTATCATCAATATTGCCTATAATTATAAATATTTAACTATTTGATGGACCTAAGCCTTTTTTTAAAATTGCACAATATGAGGCGCCCCTTGAAGCCTACCTCAACATTTTCTACAAAAAATGTAATGAAACTTACATGCCTCATTGTCTGAATATGAGGTGTACTCCTCACCCAGGCCGAGGTGGGCCTCGAGGCTCGTTGTCTTAAAAATGCATCAAATTTTTGAGTTATTTGTAATTTTTTTAAACAAAAATAAAAATGATATCAATGTACCTACTCTTTTAATTTCTCTTCTTTCATAAATTTATCACACCTCATAATCAGTTCGCCTATCCACGTAAGCTCTAGAATTGCTTTCTGCCCGTAAGGTTGTTGAGATGATAGACATTGGTGCGGTTGAATGCAACCCTTTGTCTGGGTCCCACCCATCATGATTCTTTGTTTCGAGTCTAAATCCTTCAAATTGGTCTACTCCTATCCCGAATTGCCCTCCATCCAATTCTGCTTACAGTTTCTTGTTTCAGCCATTTGAGTGTCATGTCATTCCTTCCAAGTACTGCGCTCGAGTCTGCTTCTCATTTATTCACTCGATCTCACAGCTTCAGATCTACCTGAGACAACGACGCTGCCTTGATGACGCATGAATTTTTCTGATAGCAACCGCTCACATCCGTTCTAAACAAAGTTGCTTGATCTCATTGCAGGCGACAGTGGGTTTGTGTCGGACTCCACAATTTTCTTTATTATTTTTTCAAGGGTCATGAACATCCCCTCAGAAATGCTTCTCTATTCCAAATCTGATTTGATTGACCTTTTTCCCTTGTTTTGCCTCCCAAACATCCTCTTTTTTGGTCGCCATGACTCATTGCATGGTTTTGAAACTCCACTAAAATCATGAGATTCAAAATTTTTGCATATCAGATTGACATGCGTGAAAATTTGGACACCGCAACCCCAGAATTTCTATACGCGGATCGATAGAATTATTGGAAGCTATGCAGAACTCGAAAAGCCACAATCCGAATTCTTGTATGTCACATATCTCATCACTTGTTTCCATCACAATTGATGTGGGCCTCCTTTTCGCCATGATCCCGATCGCATATGTCAATCAGGGGCAGCGCAAAACTCTTGTAAGTCGCGATTAGTTGTTCAACACAATGATCCCACACGTTGGCTTCCTTCGTGAAGTGACGTTACCTGTATGCTCCAATCCTCCTTAACAAGCTCGAATCACGATTGACTCACGAAGGGGCCATTCCTGCATACTGCGATCCTCCCCAACAAGCTTGAATCACGAATGGCTCGTGAAGGGACGCCGATGGAATGCCACAACAACTATATTCACGTCTATGAGCAGAAGATGGAAGATTTTGGTCTTTGCAAGCTGCGAGCCCCAACATTCCCTTCCCAAGTGTCGAAATCTCGCCGCTCTTCACAGGTGCAGAATACGATCCCTTTGTTCCCTTCCCAACAAGCTTAACTTGTGAATGTATAGAGATCGTTTGCGTCACTGTATGTTGTGATCTATCCTCCTAGACAACCGCGATCCCTTCTCCCAAACAATCACTATCTCGTTGGCCTTCCCTAGTGTCACGACTTGGCCCAGGGGCTTAGAATTGATCAAAGCGGGTATAAACAGTTGAATTATGAGAATTAAATTTTTTATATTTATTTTCTATAACTTCATTTTATGAAGAAGAAGCAATTGTGAGTGGAATAAAGTAATAAACGCTATTAAACAGGTAGCAAAAGATGTTCTTGGAGAATCAAAGGGAAAAATATTTACAAATAAAAATAGTTGGTGGTGGAATAATAATGTGCAAGAAAAGATAAAATATAAGAAGTTATGTTATAAATATTGGTTTAAATGTAAAAGCTTAGAGAACTGGAGAAAATATGAAACGGCTCGCAGGGAGTCTAAAAGAACAATCTGTGATGCTAAAAATTCTGCTTTTAATGATCTTTATAATAGATTAGATACTAAGGAGGGTGAAAAATATATGTATAAACTAGCCAAACAAAGAGAAAAGAAAAGTAAAGATTTAACTCAAGTAAAGTGTATTAAAGATGAAAATCAAAAAGTACTTTTCTTAGAAAAAGATATTCAACATAGGTGGGTGAATTACTTTGATAAACTTTTTAATGAAGTTTCTGAAAATACAATCGACCACAGTGATTTTAATATTGTGAATAATAATAAAACGTTTCATTTTTACCGCCGCATTAGCAAAAAAGAAGTTGAGGAGGCTTTAAAGAAAACAAA
>NW_018165702.1:76998-79126 GCF_001263595.1 Phalaenopsis equestris | reverse complement strand
TTTTTTTTTTTTTCCAAGGATAAATTTCTCATCCCAACCTTCACTCTATTCATTTTAAAAAACTAACACTTAGATGAAGCTAGATATTGAATTCCAAAATAATTTGGAATTATTGCATCATTTATGGAATCAACAACTGATTCCGTTGTTGATTTAGATATCTTGGGTCTGAGATGAGAATGATTTATGGAATCAACCAACTTTTTAAAAGGTGTGAACGATTTAGATATCTTGGGTCCGTTGTCCAAAGCGATGGTGATATAGATGGAGATGTTAATAGTAGAATTCAAGTTGGTTGGTTGAAGTGGAGGAATGCTTCGGGCCTTTTGTGTGATAGAAAAGTACCGCTAAGACTGAAAGGAAAATTTTATAAGATGGTGGTGAGACCTGCAATGCTCTATGGCGCTGAATGTTGGCCTTTAAAAGAGAAGCATAATAATAAGTTAAGTGTTGCCGAGATGAGAATGATTAGGTGGATGAGTGGCTTTACACTTAGAGACAAAATGCGGAATGAATATATTCGTGATAGGGTTGGTGTAGCTCCTGTGACAGACAAAATTAGAGAAAGTCGTCTTAGATGGTTTGGTCATATTAAACGTCGACCATTAGATGATCCGATTAGGAGAGTAGATGTTTTAAATTCGACTTGTGTTAAGAAAGGCAGAGGTAGACCTAGGAAGACTTGGGCTTATTGTATTAAAAATGATCTTAATTTACTAGAACTAAATGAAAATATGACACTAAATAGGACGCAATGGAGAAAAAGGATTCATGTAGCCGACCCCACGTAGTGGGTTTAAGGCTTTGTTGTTGTTGTTGTTGTATTTATTTTCTATAACTAACTATTAACAAATGAAATAGCTACTCAAGAAATTAGATTAAAGTAGTACAATTAAATTGATCTTATTACATGTTGTCCGTGTCTTCTATAAATATATTTTTTTATTTTGCTCATCTTTTAATCAATTAATTACATTTGAAAAGTTAGGTTAAAACAATAGTTACCTAACCAAAATCAATGAATATTCACGTTCCTAATCTACAATAATACAAGGAAAAATAAGACAATATGCATGACAGTTAAACTTTTAGTAAACCAATATAAAATATAGTAAACCAATATAAAATATTGGTTAATTTATTAATATGATCATTTATGATATTTCATCCTATCGATGTGTTTTATTATATCAATAACATATTTATATTATTTGTATGTCTGTACAACTGTCACAGGAGCACCATCTAAAAATTATAAAATTAAGATATTTTAATATCAATATCTCTTTCCATTTACATGCATCAATATCTTAGCGTTCTCCCGCTAGTATAATAGAGGAGCGACTAAATCATAGTTAAGCAGACACATATAAACATAATATGAAATCACTATCTACTAATAGTTATTTCATTCTCATTTGCGTGAAAGTCAATATACTTATGTAAAATTCAATATTTATGATAATTTAAACAATGCTGAGTACACATATCATTCCTATAATATGAACAAAAATTCAATAGAATTAAAAATCTTAAGTTTGCAGTAATTTAAATATTACTAGTAATAATACCAGTAATGCATTTCGTCTAGAAGAAATAAAATATTATTATAGTATAAAAGCATGAGTACTCACCTCAAACACTGATGATTCTGTAGTCAATCGTTCTCTTCAATGATCTTTTATAAAACCCTAAAATCAATTGCATAATTAATCATTATTAATTTGTTTTATTGATGTATTTATAGTAGTAATTCTTTTATCATTTTACTAATTATTATCATCATTTTTTAATATATATGTAATTATTTCTTTCAAAAAATTTAAATAAAATATTGACAATAAAAATTTAGTCTTTTTAACTTAACTTTATAATTATTTTATGTAATTTATATATTTTTAATTAGGATTTAATATTTATATACATATATTTATATCAAGTAACAACTAATTATTATTATTAATTTCTTTGAATTCATTATATTAGTTCTTACATTTAAACCAACAAAACTTAAATAAATCAAACACCAACCTTTTTTTTGTTGCTGACAACCTTTCTTCGATTCAGAAGTGAAACTTTTACAGCCTTAATCAAATGCAATTTAACATTTAAATTATATTATTTATAT
>NW_018165702.1:59010-76988 GCF_001263595.1 Phalaenopsis equestris | reverse complement strand
ATATATATATGATACCAGAGAAAAAAATACCCAAAATCACCAAAGAAATAATAACATTATTACTCAAATTCGAAAGGATTACAACCAAGACTCAGAATAGAAATAGAAATACAACACAGCACGATTCTCTAGCTATGGGAGGCAAGATGACCCGTGGACAATAGTGAGAAGGGGCAGGTCTAGGTGGCGTCCTACGCGTTGGTTGTAGGAAGGCTCGCAGTGATAGCAGGGAAGGGAGAGGAGGTAGCCGGTGGAAGGGTAGGTTGGACATTTGGAGGTTGGGGCTTGGGAGGCCCTAAGGCAGCAGGTTTGGGCTCTGTAGATGGCTGATGGCAGTTCTGCGAGGTTTGGTCGAAGCTACAGTGGATTGTTTAGGTTGTTACGGGTTGGAGTTAAGGTGGCAGAAAGGGAAGGGAAAGGGGGTTAGGGGATCAACTGGGGCTGGGAAGACTCACGAAAAAGGCTGTAGTGGGGAGGATGGTGACCTGCGGCTGGATTTCATGGGGGCTGGACAGGAAATACATGAGGGACTTGCGACAGGCCAGGGATAAGTGTAAGATTGTTGCGGTTGATTTTTTGATGGCGGGATGGTTGTTATCTGTTGCTGCTGGTGATCTGGATGAGATCTAAGATAGTCCCAAGGAGGGAGGAACAATTGTCCGGCTGGATTGTTGGCTAACTCTGGTAGGTGGCAAGGGGGTAAGGTGGCGGTGGAAGTCGTCGAGGATAAATTCTACCGGGGGATAGGGATACAGCCGGAGCACCACCCTTTCCGTTGGATACAGCTCACGAGGGAAAAACAGGAAGTCTACGACTGTCCTCGCAAATCTAAAATCAGAAATAATATAACTTGAAACCCTAAGAACTAAAAGCACATATAAATAGAAGTGGGATGGTCGAGAAATGCATGTAGGAAGGAGGGAAAATTCCAGCCTAATGAAAAGAGGGAGAAGGTCTGTTCAGCCCCCTCTCTCAATTGAATTGGTTCAGGCCAAACTGGTTCAGCTTTTGGAAGGAAAAACCCCCCGTGCGATCCTTTCGGGATTAGGGTAGCTTCGACCTCATTTGTCGAAGCTTATGGCTCCTCGTGGCACGACGTCAAGTCTTCTGGCACGTTGAACAAGTAGTCATTGTCGTTCCAAAGCACATTCTGATAGAAGAGGTATCCGTACACATTTGACACGACTTGAGTTGAAACTGTAGATAAGCGAGCATTTCCACGAATTAGGAATATCGCCATCCTAGTTGTAACTTGTTTCTTCCATTCCTCGTACTCAACTGGTTGCAAATGAGATATGCTGGTATGTGAGGAGAAATTCATTTTGGGTTGAAATCAGGTTTCGCCACTCTCACTGGCTCCTCAGGAGAGACCTCCCCACAGATAGGAACCAGATCCTATTGCAGAATTTTCATCCCCATCAAACTCCTCGAGCCTACTTCAAAGTTGGGGTTCATCTCTTCAGTTTGGGCATTTGACGAGGTGTCCCATGCTGACCTGAAATTAAACTCTTAATAACTCCATGTAATGCTGTCGACATAGCACACAATGTCCTCATTTCTGACATGTCAGACCTTCCTCTGTAGGGACAACTTAGAAGGAGGTCTAAAGATAAGACATTTGCATTTCTTTTCTCTATGGGGCCCTGTGTTTGATTTGGGCTGCTCAGACTCATAACTACATTGACCACTTACAACGAAGTCGGATGGAGTCTCTTCCACAAGCTCAGCTAGGACTAAGTGTATCTTATCCTCCTCAATTGGAAGTAGCTTCTCTTCGTTTATGTCCTCACTGTCTTTAGCGTCAGCGGTGTCTTTACCCATCTTTTCCTTGATGCCATGTTCGATGAAGTAGATCACTCCTCTGATTGTGTATTTTGCCTCCACATGTCCAAACCTGTGACACCTGCAGCATTTTCTGACTGGGATAGACTTGCGAATTGGCTTTGTTGGATAGTAGCAAGGGGGGTAGCGCCTAGTGTTGCGGTCTCTCCACTTTGGACGCTTGAGTCTGCAATTTTTTGTGGTAGTAAGTTGGTAGGAACTGACGTTGTGTTTTGCATTTCGTCTTCATGTCTTTTCGGTCTTCTCTTTGACCATTCAAGTCATGGTTGAGGGGAACCTCCCATTGGAATTCATCATCCATGTTCGTAATCAACCGCCGGAGTCGGCGGATGTCTCGTCATATCCCCTTCCGAGAAGCCTCAAACATGTATCTCATTAGGGGCATGACAAGGGTTTAGAGTTGGACGGTGAGAGAGGGTGTAGGAGATTCATTGAGGGTGTAGAAAAGTAATTTATGGTCGCTGATTTTGAAAATCAGCCAGGGAGAGTTAAGGCTAGGTGAAGATTTTGGCTAGGTTGGGAATAACAAAGAACAAAATTTTGTGGGGGTGGTTTGGGTGGGGGTAGATGCGAGGAAACCCTAGGATAGGATTAGTGTTGGGATAGCTCTGATACCAAAAGATACAGGAGAAGAAAATACCCAAAACCACAAAAGAATTTATGGTCACTAATTTTGAAAATCAGCGAAGGGGAGTTAGGGTTAGGTGAAGATTTTGGCTAGGTTGGGAATAGGAAAGAACAAACTTTTGTGGGTGTGGTTTGGGTGAGGGCGGATGTTAGGAAACCCTAGGATAGGATTAGAGTTGAGCTAGCTCTGATACCAAATGATACCGGAGACGAAAATGCCCAAAACCACAAAAGAATAATAATATTATTACTCAAATTCAAAAAAATTACAACCGAGACTCAGAACAAGAAAAGAAATACAACGCAATACGATTCTCCAGCTAGGGGATGCGAGATGACTCGTGGATAGTAGTGAGAAGGGGCATGTATTGGTGGCGGTCGACGGGATGATTTTAGGAAGGCTCTGCGGTGATAACAGGGAAGGGAGTGGAGGCAGCCGATAGAAGCGTTAGGAGGTTGAGGCTTGGGAGGCCCCAAGGCAGTTGGTTTGGGGCTTGGACATGGCTGTCGGCAGTTCTGTGAGGTTTGGGTGATGCTACAATGGAGTGCGCGGGTTGTTATGGGGTGTAGTTAAGGTAGCAGAAAGGGAAGGGAAAGGGGAGTTATGGGATCAGCTGGGGCTGGGAAGTCTCGCAGAGAGGGCTGTAGTGGGGAGGATGGTGACCTGCGACTTGATTTCATGGGGGCTAGATAGGAAATACAGGAGGGACTTGCGGCAAACCAGGGATAAGTGGGAGATAGTTGCGAATGATTCTGGGATGGCGAGATGTCTAGGATCTGCTGTTGCGATGGGTGGATTGGATGAGATCCATGGCAGTCCTAGGGAGGGAGGAACAACTGTCTGATTGGATTATTGGGCAGCAACGATAGGCCGCAAGGAGGGAAGGTGGAGGTGGAGTTGTCAAGGATAAACACCACCGGGAGATAGAGATTGGCGGGAGCACCACTCTTTTCGTCGGATACAATCTACGAGGGGAAAACAAGATGCCTACGACTGTCCTCGCAAATTTGAAATAAAAAATAGCATAAATTGAAATTCTTAAGGCCAAAAAATACATATAAATTGAAGTGAGATGGGCGGGAAATTCAAATTAGAAGGTGAAAAAATTCTCGCCTAAGGGGAGCCGGTTCAGCCCCCTCTCAAGTGAACTGGTTCGGGCCAAATCGGTTCAACTTTTGGAAGAAAACCATGATATCTTTATTAAATAACAATTAATTAATTAATTAATTAATTAAAATCATCCTTTTATCTCGATCGAAAGCGCCTCTCATGCATGCAATCCCCCCCACCCTCCCTACAGACTTGATTTGGTTCATACACAGGAGGGCTCCCTTCTTCTTCCTCCTGCAACTTCAATTGTTGCTTATTCGATGTCACCTCCTCCATCAGCTGCGAGAATCGACTCCTATCACACACGAAGTGCTCATTCCTCTCAACAGAGCTGCAAAGTTCTTCTTCTTCTGCTCCTTCAATCGTGGCTCGACAGATCACATCCACAAGTGGCCTTCCTCCTTCCTATGCACACGAGCACCATGTCGCTGCCCTAAGCTGCTAGATGACACCTCCTCCTAGACCAACCACAGTGTCATCTCCTTCGCCCCAGAGCTGCTCTACTTTACAGGTAAGTAGACTGCGATGATTTAAAGGGCGAACTCACCTCTTTGAATTCTGACCCCCCTCGCATCCTCTTCCCTCTATTCAACTCTTTATTTCCTCTCCCTCTATTCCATTTCCTCCCTTCGACTCCCTCGGAGAAATTAAATGAGGCATCACACTCAGCTCTTGATTCGATCGATTTGGCCATAGGCTAATACGAGATAAATTTGCCTTTAGGCAATAGGATTTTACATGCTGTTGAAGTTGGTTTTGCTTCATGTCCATTTAGAGGGTTTCTGCAAATTCTCATTAGCTTGAGCTTTCAACTTTCAGATTTTACTGCCACGTACATATATTTTTCATTTTTAATGTTACATGTATTCTCTTGTAAATTTGTTATGCTATTATAACACTGTGTTCATGGTTATTGCAGCCAAAAGATATGGTGGATTTACTTGTTCTACTCAATCAAGTGATTTGCAAATTTGGCACCTCTTTGGAGAGCATATTGGAGGAAATATTCCCTACAATAGCAAGCCGAGTATTCCTTACGCTATCAAGAGAGTTCCCTTCTGGTCATGCGAGCAATACAGAGGTATAAAATGGTTTGCACTTCTATATCTGATAATGTGGATGAAGCATGAAATTAATGTTTGTAATATCTTTTTTGCCTCTTTTTGTGTACTCTGTCCTCAGCTATACCATGTAAGATTTGTTGTGCTTCCTGGATGATTATTACTTTTAGGTTAAAGAACCTGTAATTTGTGTCATGCAGCTTCAAGCTTGTGTTTCTATATGGTGTAAAATTTGTCATATAAACTGCTCCATGCATGGGACTTCAAGTACTTTATCTGATGTAAAATTTATTTGTTAATTGAACAAATAGAGCTTTTATGACATTTATAATTTGTATGGTATCAGCTAACTAGTTTTTATAGATAAGCTTGAGAATAGTTTTTAGCTTCTTTCTGTCATCTCTTTTATTGTAAGAAATAACATTGATGTAGCCGATTATCTTTTTTTGGTTTTACCGTTACTTCATATGGGAGATCAGTCGAGGAAAGATGTGCAGGATATTGGCCTATTCATGTTCACTTCTAAAACACAACTTTTGACACATCAAGTATTAATTAATGCCTTGTATACCGGAAACAGCTAAAATTTGTGTCATTTTCACTGGGAGTATTGATGTAATTTAAATTTTTATCACATGTAAAGTCGTTTTTGTGACAGTTATTATTGCTATGATTTTCCATATAATGTCTTTGTTGACTGTTTAAATTATATTCTTCTATGAACCATAAGATGCAATATATATTATCTTGTTGAAGATCATAGCCACTTCTCATTTTGCTTGCTTTATCCTGGAACTGAAGTATTTTTACTGAATTTTTTTCCTTGATGGTTATCCATTTCTAAACAAATTTATTATTTTAACATTTATTATTGAATTGGTTCGGTTCCAGGAAGTTTAGGATTAGTTTCCATCCCCGAGTATCCTTTCATGTCAGATCTTTAATTGCAATTGTAATGGAAAAATATCTTTTTATGTAATTTAGGTGTTATGTCATATTTCTATTAGATAAATGGTATTGAACATAGAAATTCTATTATAGCTTTATTCTGGACCATTAGTACTATTTGTTTTAATTCATGTCATTCTAGTAAACATGGATTACTGCGTTTGAATTCTTTGCCACTCTAATTGGGTCAATGATAGATTATAGTTCCCTTTACAAGTTTAATTATTTATTTATAATTATACATATTTGTTGGATCCAAAATTTATCCATGGGTGATATCAGAACCTTACTAGCACGCTCAACGAGAAAGAATACAAAGATTAGAGAGAGAGAGAGAGAGAGATTATGTTATTTAGTACAAAAAGATTGCCCTTCTCGTGCTCTATCCCTATGTCCATATTTATAGGTTTGGATTGAGATTTAACGCTATAGGAAATGCTACATGTTGAGCTATGTAAATAAGAAAATATTTAGCAAGATTGAATTGTTGCTATAAAACAAATGAAAAAATGGCAGCTAATGATAAATTGGAATGAAATCTTCTTTAAATAAGGTTATGAGCACATTGGTTGTAGTTGCGTAGATGAAGTAGCTGACATAGCTAGTGAAAGTCAAAAGGCTAATGACTAGCTTATGATTTTGGATGATTATGTTTCAAACGAGTCTTAATTTTGAGTATGCTTTGATGAGATCACCATGCTCTTGGCGAGTTCATGGAAGTTATGTCAAATTCATAATATTCTTGGTGAGTAATTATTTTTTATGTTTTAGGCTCGGTAGGGTTATTCATAATGTTTTTTGAACCACATCTTAAGGATATTTTATGTGTAATTTTTTTTTAGATCTTTGGAAGATAACTGTGAGAAGAGTAATAGACTATCTTTTTCGTTATGTTGATTCTTATTACATCAAAATTACTTACCTTTTTTAAAAATGGCCTATTTTATTTGTTAAGTTAATTATTCTTCTTTTCTTTGCAAAGATAATAAAAAGAATTAGTAAAATATTTTACATTTATAAGTAATTTTTTATAAATTATTTTGCCATGATCGGTTGTCGTGTTGACAATGATGTTATTTGTCCTTTTGTACGCATCAGCAGCCATAGGTTTATATCTGTGAGTGTAGAGCTCTCATTTGAACGTTGTTCAATTTTCACCTGCTTTTTTATTTGTCTCTAAAACTCTCTCCTTTCAAAATGGCTAATATTCCCATTGCTAAATTTAATCTTCCATAAGAACAACGGGTTCAAAACATCCTTACAAAATATAGGAAGGAGAAATTGGAGCGAATGTTGAAAGGATAGGAATAACTAACTCTTTGGGGAGAAGCTGCAAATGAATAAGACCCGTTGATATTGTTGATTCAGCGATTTCTGTTGACAAATTTAATAATGCTTTTTTGATTGAAGTAGGTTGCGTGCATTTAGTTCTTCTTTATGAGCCATTGACAATCTGTTCTTTTATTTTTTCATTAGAGTTGATTGTTGCGCCTGATGCTTCATTAATTTTTATCATGATTGCTCTAGATTTTATTTAAATTTACTAATAAAAAATTTATATTTTACATATTTCCTTTTGTTAATATTGATTAGTTGACTTTGGCTAAACCTTTTGTGGAACAAATGATTTTGGTGACTTCGATTGATCTACATGTGAAGTCAAATACTAGAAGATTATTATTGAAGATAAGCTTATAAACTAATCTTATTGAAGATAAGCATATAAACTTTCTATGGAAAAAAATGCTAGATAAAAAAAAAGTTTGTTTGAATTATTTGAGTAGTATTTGCATTTCTTTTTTTTGTGTTGATGAGTGAATTTTTAAGCAATGATATGGATAATTCCAAGACTAAAATTTTTGCTCTTTCACTTGGGGCTAAAATTACAAAGCTTCTTTGTTAGATTATTACTTTGATCCTGCCTTGGAATTTGAGTTTCATTGATCGCCTTAAACTTTTTTACATATTCTTAATGACAACTCACATTAAACCGGGCACTACTTCTTTAGATCTTCATTGATGTGAAGTCTAATGACTTGAGTTGGCAATCAAATTATATATTTGTCGAAGGTTACAAACAATTAACAAAAGAAGTTATTAATCTGTTAGCTCTATCAAGTAGAGTGAAGTAAAAGTCAATGATCTCAAAGAGGAGAAAAATAAAAGAGAATCAACTATCAAGGTCGTTGAAGACTTTATCGAAGATCTATCTAGAAAAGAGTCGGCTTTAATCCATGCGGTTAAAATTAAAAAAAAATGCTAAGATCTTGGCGCATAAGAATAGATATATCTCGAGAAAGGAAAAGAATGGGAAGTTACTTATTTTTTGTCTGTTGAAATGGAACTACTTTAAAATAAGTTCTTAGAGACTTTCATTTAGTTTGCCGACTACAAAGAAATTTTATCTGCCGAATTTGAGGAAGGCATGTGATGAGGCTTGCGCTTCGCATAATATGAGCCCCTATCAAGGCATTTCTTTCCTAAATTTTAACACGGCATGTATAATTAGATCTAAGGTTTTTCTAAAACAAATATAAGTGGCTTTTATGTACATAGCACACAATTTTTATGTATTTACATATCTAACATCTTAACTTTCATAATTACATGCATACCACCCAAATCCTTAACATCACATAAAAAAATATTTCCATCACTATATTGTTACAAAAGAAATACAACTTTTTATGCATAGATTTATGAGACAAAGTGTAAATATCAATCTTTGGGTGTTAGATTTATAAATACATAACAATTGTGTGGTATGTATGTAAATTTTATTAAATATAAACATAAAATATCTAAGAAATATTTTTTTTTTGCACATATAACATACAATTAAGGATTTAAAATTGTTACTAACAAATCTAGTAAATATTGTTATTAATTGATATTGATTAAATAGGCGAAAGATGGTTGAAATTTATTTTGAGGGTGAATGAGATAACATGGATACAAATGAGGTTGAGATGACGGAGAAAATAAATTATTATGCTGATGATTTTAATGATGGCTCATTGGGTGAAAATAGTTATTGAGATTTTTGAATTTAGAATGTCTAACATTGATAGCTTGTTATATTCTTACTTTGATGGATGATAGTATGAGCGAGAAAGAAACTAGTTCGAACAAATACTTTTTGAATTGTTATATTCTTATATCTTACTTTAATTTTTGTATAATTCTTTTTATTTTATGAGTTGATGTTTGAATATTATCATGTTACTTTTTTGAAAAATTTATTACTTTATTGTATTAGGTTCTTAATATACTACTTTTCAGTACATACTTTGAACTTAGTACTATAATATTTTATTGCACAATTTATTAATTTTGTAGCTCATGCCTCTAAACATCTCGGACAAAAATTCCTTAATATTTAATTGCACAATTTAAAACATTGGGATGATTTGATCGATAAGAATGTCATTCCTTCCAAGTATAATGATTTATAAATTTAATAGTTGGTAGCAATTGAGGTCGTTCATTACAAGGTTTTTTTCTTCTTTACTGGTAATGAGTTTTGCACTTCTGAAACTTTGAATGAATTTTTATGGAGGGTAAGTGTGGTGGGGGCTGGAATTCAAGTTTTGCCATTGAAATTTTTAAAAGAT
This sequence comes from Phalaenopsis equestris, assembly GCF_001263595.1. Taxonomy (NCBI): domain Eukaryota; kingdom Viridiplantae; phylum Streptophyta; class Magnoliopsida; order Asparagales; family Orchidaceae; genus Phalaenopsis; species Phalaenopsis equestris. The sequence goes on along the minus strand of NW_018165702.1, from coordinate 67,785 downwards.
ACATTTAAAGAATAACATGTGTTGATTATGTTTTGCCCGGTGATTAGTTTTGAACTTGAATGACTTGAATAAAAAGTTTAAAATAATATTCAAATTTAGTTTCAAGTATTTGAAATTTTTGTAGGAATAATTCCCTAATTTGATTGTTGTGAAGATATAAAGAATATTTTGCTTTTAAATTTAATAGATATTTTTATCTTTATATTATGACTCAAACAAAAATGTTTGAAAGATAAATTCTTTAGGCACATATAGTCTAATTTTGGTCCTTTAGCTCTCCTCCATGACGTAGTCTCATAATTTTTAAATTTGACCTTAAGCTAAGATCACTTCGATCCAAAATTTACGTTAATATATATCTCTTTAATCAACAAAGCGCACATTTAGGAAGGAATATTTTCTAATGTTGATTTAAGCTTTCTTCAAAATTCTAGGTTGAATAACTCAAAATAAAACTTTTAATTTAGGTCAAATCTATAGTACTGTCCCTTGTTCTTCACCAAACTTTCCTAAAGTGACAAGTTCAAGTTTTTAAGTGAGGTAAATTCCTTGCTATTACTTATTGAATTCGCCCTTAAACGGAGCTCAACATGTTGTCACACGCTGAATTCAATTTTAGCAATTTGGAATATTCATGTGAAAATTAATAATTTTTCATTCAAATATTGAAAGTTCTATACAAAGAGTTAGAAAAGAATTCTCCCTTTTTAGTGTAAAAAAATATTTAGATCATCTTTGCTTCTGATCTATGGTTTTTTTTTTTCCTAGAAAACTCAAGTCAGTAGACCCGTAGTCTGACTTACTCTTTGACGACATAAGATCTTTCCCATTTAGAACCTAACTTTTTATGCACGGATTATCAAACCATAGTATTCAATTTTCTCATCATTTGATTCCTTGCATTGACTATTTTTTTCTCTTACATTTGAATTATAATATTTTCTCCCTTTTCTTTGACATCTATTTTATAGATGCTTGATTATGGGCTCTTCAAGTAATTTTATCACAACATTTAGATTCTCTTTTATTTTCTCTTCATTGATTGAATTCTCCCTCTTAAAAATTGAAGTCGCAACTATCAGAGGCTGTGCAAATTGTACTCTACAGATAGCAATGCTTCTATTTAATGTAACAATGCGAAGGTTGTCTGCCCAGTCACTGTTAGAGTTGTTTTAGAGTCTAGAGGATGAAAGACATAATTTTAATCTATTTGCTTTTGCGCCTTCAACCTTTTTTTACAAAAGATTCAAATTTTATTTATTTTCAACCTCCGTTGCCAGATTATTTTAGGATAATGGAAACAAGTTGAGTTGTATTATTTAGCTTTATCAAAAATTCATTAATCTTCTTGTTTGAAAATTGTGGCTTGTTATTATTTATTATAGTTATTGATAAATCATATAAAAAATGATGTCAGACCAGATAAAGTTACGATAATTTCTACTCAAGATTTTTACTAGTGATTTTGCTTTAGTCCACATCGACCACTTGATGGAGGAAAATGACTAATAAAATCCATACTCCAAACTATAAATGGCTATTAGCTTGAAATTGAGAGCAGTTTATTAGAACTTTAGAATTACTTTGGAGCAAAATTTTGACATTGGAGATGTTTCTTAGAGAACTCTACATCTTTTTTAAAGATTGATCAGAAATACTCTTTTTTCAAAATTCTATTTGTTCGAGTTCTTCCATCTGATTGACTTCCGTGTTCTTCTGAATAAGCTTCATTGAGGATTCATTTCTCCTGCGCATTTCAAATTAGTGGAAGTTGAGGACTCACGTGACTTCATTTTCTGATGATGGAAGATGCATTGAAAGTTCATTGTTTTGAAGTTGTTTTTCATTACTAGGCTACACTATTTTAAAGTTGGTTTCCATAGCATACCAAATAGTTTTTTCATTTGAACTTCTTGTATAACATTGATTAGTACACTGTTTACAGCTCATATCATCCTGAGAAAGTGAATGATCGAGCAAGGCACTATGAAAGAAGAAAGATTAAAATTTTTATTTCACATATGAAAAAGTTTTTTTTTTTTATTCCTGCAGGAAATGCGGGAATTGCAAGAACTTCAGAAAATTTCATTTGCTTTCATTCATGTTATGGTAACACATGAGCTCTCTTCCGTTTTACTTGCACAAAATAGTAGGGGGTATTTGGATGGTATAATGCAGTTACTGTTGTTAACCTCATGCAGTCATACAGACGTTCTAGTGAGGAAGGTATGCCTATTGTCATTTTTCTGCAGAATAGTTGCCTTTTAAAAGACAAGGATGATGTAATACATATTCAACACTTTTTTCCAGATCTGTGTGCAGATTTTTGTTAAACTTATTAAAGACTGGTGCTCTAAAGATATTGATGAAGACAGGGTAACTTTTCCTTATTTTCATTTGACAGTATATATTAAGTTGTTCTGTCAGCACGTTCTCCTAATCGTTCATAAGCACACACAACTGCAAGCACATTCATTTAAGCGTAACTGCATAAACTCACAGAGCTGCCTGCATTCTTGTGCCCAAGTGTCTAGAAGTTCTTGCATGCATGAAGCATCTTTATGTGCAAGTGCTTTTATGTTCTTTGGCATTCTTTGGTGTTTTCCCTAAGAAGCACATGTACTTGCGCTAAGTATACTGAACTTTGATTTAAAAAAAAGACTGAATTTTTGGGCATATTAACCATTCAGGTTCCTGGTTTTCGGAGCTTCATTATTGAGAAATTTGCATCTAATTGCTGCTTGTACAGTGTCTTGGACAAGTCATTCGAGTTCCGTGATGCTAATACGGTAGGAGTATCTGTATGTTACTGCTGTACTTCTTTTAAAAAATGTAAATATTTTTGTCCAAGTCATGCGTATGTTTTTTTTTTTTTTCCTTTTTGTTGTATTGTCCAAATACCTAATTGCTTTGTAAAGGATTATACTGGATAGGCTTTGGCGTTTTGTACCCTCTAGTTTTTTAGGAATCTGCCTAGGGCTTTAGAATCAACTTAATACTGCAAGTTTTCTATAAATATTTGAAGGGATCTTTTTGAGAGTGTAGCAACTAATATTTGATTGCTGCTTTTATACGACGATGCAACCATCATAAATACAGAGCCTTGAAAGAAATAACAAAAAAAAATACCCTGAGATTGTGACTCTTCAATTAGATTTAAACAAACAATTTCAGAAGATATGCTGATTATTACTTTTTGTATAGAATTAACAAGATACTCAAGAAATCAAGTAACTAAGCGCCTTAGAATGAATGAAAGAAGTTTTGATTTTATTCAGGTTAATTTCCCAGATGCATTCTTATGAATGGTTAAGTAAATTTTTTTCTTGTAATTGTTTACATTTGTTTCTATATGCTGGATGAAATTATTATGATTGTAGTTAAGTTAAAAAATTCATGTTCTTGAAGTTTTTTGATACTTAGATGAACATTCACTTTTTTGTCTTGGCACAGAAGTTTTATTCAAGGAGTCCGTGGCTTAAAAAGGTGTGCCAAATGTTCACGATTCCTGCCAGTTTGGGGATTGTGAAGGATTGATTTATGCAGTCTCATACCTTTATTTTATAGAGAGTGGTCGTGTGATTCAAACTTGTGACCTTTAGTTATATAATATATATTACTTAAAACATTGTTCAAGGAGTGCTATCCAATTTTGCAGCCCTTTCTTGTCATGAAAAAGATGCATGTTTAAATATATTATGATGGGTGCATTTTAATTTCGCATTTTCTGTTGACCTTATTTTTTGCTGCTATTAGCCTACAATTGCTACCTTTGCTATGTAGTTATATTAGTTCTAAGTGGATGGTTCAGAGCCAATTTTTCATGTGAAGTTTTTCGACTTTAGGGGTGTAGATAGGTTATCTTGGTCATAATTGTGCTAGATAATCATATCTACCTGACTGAAAATAGTTGAAAAATCATAAATTTCCTGCACTTCTCTTTCTATACTGTTTTCCATTCGTTGGCATACACATCATGAATTTTAATTCTTGAATATTTTTTTGGGGCATTTACATATATACAACACAATTCTTATGTATTTACATATCTAGCACGTAACCCACTTATTTACATGTATGCTAAAACTTTTTCTTCTTTTTGTCAGCTGCATCTAGACTCATTTGCAACATTTTTTTTTTCTTTTTTTGGTCAGCTGATTCTTTTTGGAGAAATCTTATCAGCCCAGAAGGTAATGTATGATAAGTTTGGCGATGATTTCATTGTTTATTTCGTCTCCAAAGGCCTACTGGCTGGTCATTGTCCACAAGATTCCGCAGAGCAGTACTATCAACATTTACAGGTTCCTTATCGAAATTCTTTTAAGCAATTTACATTCAGTCAAATCATAGCTGTTAGAGAGGACATCTGTAGATATTTCTTTATTGAGTTGCGTTTAAATATGCATTTTTTGTGGTTTTATTTACATTTGCATTAGGCAACCTCTAGATTTTCAGTGGTTAGTATGCCATCAAGTTACGAACCTAGCCTCGTTGTAGAAGGAATGCCATTAAAAAGAAGCAGAATGTAGTCCAAGATCCTATACTACTGCGCTCTTGTGATTTTGGTTGACAAGTCAAGTTTACTGCTTTATCTCAGTGTTATTTTGACATGCGTATTGATATCATAACTAACTTAAGCTTTCTGCACTTGCAAATGCAGTTAATAATTGCATACAGTGCACTTGATAAAGAAATTTGCTTCAGTTTGCTTTACAATTTTTTGAAGATAATTGCATACAGTACACTTGATAAAGAAATTTCTTTATATTTCGGTTAAATTACTAAATTTACCTGTAAACTTATCTACAGTTCTTCAAGGCTTCTTGAATATCCAAAGCTATTGCTAAGCTCAGTTCTAAATTTCATAAAAGCTTAAAGAAATTGCTTTGAATATATGTATCTGAATAATTTTCCATTTCTCGTCGTTGGCATAATCAAATTTGAGCAGAGACATTGTTCCTTTCAAATTTATTTGATCTCATTGTGTAGTAAACAGACAACTGCTTAGGCAACCCTTTTTTTTTTGAGTTCTTTCCATGCACTTACTCCTTATATGTGTACCGTTTTTGAACAGGGAAATGATAAATCATTTAAATCTTTCTACCAATCTTTGATTGAGAACTTGAGACAACAGCAAAATGGAAGACTTATTTTCAGATAGCATTAATTTTACTAGTAGCTTGAGACAAATTTTTTATCGCTCCAGTATTAAAGTTTGTAAGTATTTCAACATTCAAGTTCAGGTGATGAAATCAACCTCACTCTTCTTTAAATTCCAGATTTGATTTCTACCATGTATTGATTTAATTTATTGATTATCCAGGATGCAGTTTCTCCTGTATAATGCCTGCAACATTTTTGATCATGAAGGTATGCTTCAGCTGCGTTGTTGTGTCAATTTCTAAGGTTTTTAACCTAAACTGAATTATGTAAATTTATATTTTTACTTACTAGAGTTGGGCTTATTTGTGAAAAAGTAGTAGTCATTGTTTTTGGTGAACTAGTCAGAAAAATTTCTTGGTTTTTATTAGCGAGGACGCTTAAGGTCTGTTTGGGGCAGCTGCAGCTTATCCAGCTTATGCTGATAAGCAACAGATCCGGATAAGTTGGCTGACTGTTTGGTTTGTTCGTTTGAAAAACAGTTGATTCTGGATAAATGCTCATTCTGCCCCTGTTCCGGATAAGATGTTTGATTTGTGCGTAAGAAAAATGATTTGCAATTTTTTTTGGTTAAATGAACAATCTGGCATGCAAAAGTTTTAATGTTCTCAACAAGACTGCAATATCTATATTTTGCTATTTTAGAACCAATTAACCCTCTTCACTTTAATTCGACACATAACGACCACCAAAAAATTTCTATTTACAAATTTACCAATCTTCTTAATGCAATCAAATAGGGGAGATCAAAGTAAAGATTCATGAATTCATAGAAGAAAAATTTACTCATTTTCCAATCACAGAGAGGGAAATTCGCCACTCACACACACAAAACAAGGGAGAGAGGGATCATGGAAATCGTATAAGTAAAATTACTAATGATTAAGTTTAATGTATCTTTATCTTTTTTTTTTCTTCTGTAACTGTTAGCTTGTAAATTTGAGGCCGCACTAACATCATCTCCCTGTGATCCTTGGGAGTGTGATGCCACTTCAGTGATCTCTGGCAGGGTCCGGGTCATAATTTTCTATGTTTGGTCTCTTACGACCCGATTAGGTTTAGAATTAACTAAGACCGGAACGGATGGCCGGACGGTGGAAGTAATATCTTTGTTATTCTATTTTTATTACTAACAATTTAATATTAAAAAATTTATGAAAGAGCTACTAAAGAAAGAAATTAAAATTGGCAATTAGAAATTTGTATATTTTTGTTTGTTGTTTTCTTCTCCTATATACATTTGTATATTTCTGTTTGTTGTTCTCTTCTTCTATGCACATTTGTTTCTCTTCTATTCATCTTGTTTTAAGAGCTCAAAATATAAAAAAAGTTATTAAAGTGACATAATGAGTTTTCTAAAGATAACTCAAGAGTAATCACACTTTTAAACTACAATAACCCAAGAAAAAGAAATCATTATGCATGTTGGTTTTTCACATCTCTATAAGAAATTTTATAATATATTAGTCTTTCATATTTTTATAAAACATTTGATAATATGTTAATGTATGTATTTGATAATATGTTAATATATGTATCAATAATCTTTTCTAAATAAAAATACTAAAATCTTCTATATGTATTTACTTTAACTTTATTTTATACACTTTGCATATATATCTATCTCTGTGAGGATCATCATAAACAAAACCTAACACACTCTTTGCCTTTATTGCTCTGTCGGCTCTTGTCGCCACAGCGGTTATTGATATAAATATTATAATTGTCTAGGGTGGAAAGATCCTTATATGCATCATGACCGATGTTATTCCGTTGGCACAATGGTTAACAATGTAAACATCACAATTTTTTAGGGAGATAAGCTCTAGTCTACATGCCTCGTGGGCGATATTATGTTGTCGGCATAATGGTTAATGATCGAATCATCACAATTGTCTATGGTGATAGAAAAATTTTATGTGCGAGAACATACTGATATCCTCTTTCTATACCGTTAGGGGGTGAACTCCTTTGATGCACATACAAAAATTCATATATAAACTATTTCATTCTTCATAGCATATATTATTCTAAGACATCTTTATGCATCTGCTAACATGCATTCTTTGATTTGCAATTAATCATCATACATACTGCTCATGTCATGCAGATCTCCCATATCATTCATATTTTTATCTCATGCATATCTTTCTTATCATGCTTATCTTACGTATCATGCATATCATGCATATTTTTCTATTTAACAATATGAAAAATCTGCTATAATATAAATCTAACTGAACTAAAACATACATTTTAAAATAAAATGGATCACTAAAATTTGTAAATGTAATTACTCACCTCGGTTGTCATGTTATATTTTTATTCTTCAATAACTTGCTGGACATATTAAATTTTAACATTTAAGCAATTTTCGTTACTCAAATTATTCTTTGGTAACTTACCTGAATTATATTAAATTTTAACATTTAAGCAATTTTTGTTACTCAAATTATTCTTTGGTAACTTACCTGAATTTACGGAGCTGTTCTACGACAAGTTTCCTCACGCTTGCCTAGAACTCACCTTCTCAGGTAACCAACCTAACATTTTAAACGACTTAGAAATTCAAGATATCTTAGCTCATAAATTGATTTAACTAAAAATTTAATTGATTTGCCAAAACATACCATAAATAGCTTTTCGGCAACTCACCTCCGAAACTGTCAAATCTTCTCCCTTCTTCTTATCTTCTCAATCTTCTCTTTTCCTTCTCTAATTTTGTGCCAAAGCTCCTACAAAAATTTGCAAACCACTGCCGACACTTCTGAAACAAGATCAACGCCTCCGACGACTACCAAAAGAAAGAAAAAAGATGCACGTTTTGTGGCATATCTCAAAATGGAAGCATGAGGAAAAAAATGAAGATTTCAGACGTCGCTAAAATTAGTTCTGTAACTTTCAATTTTGTCCTGGAATTCAGATTCTTGGCTTGCGGAATTCGGTGGGTCGCTTACTTGGTTCTGTTCTCGTTTGGCTACAGTAACCTTGCACTAGAGCCTTTCATAGGGGAAAACGAGAGAGCGAGACGGGGAAATGCAGACAAAATAAAGAGATGGGAGAGGGGTTTGAAGACCGGAGAGGATTTCTCTATTCCATACATTCATAGGGTTAAAAATGTGGGGGTCGGTCAGTTGGAAACAATAAAGGGTGTGGGAGAATTAAGGAATTATTACGTTTTATTAAATTAATTCAATTTACTACTTCCAATTTCTCTATTTCCTAATCCATTCAAAATTTATTTATAGTATTATATATAGTATTAATTATTTTGATGTGTAAAATTTTATAAAATTAATTCGATTGAATTTGGAGGGATTCAAAATTTAAGGTACATTTTAAAGTTGCCAAAATTTTTACTCGATTTCACAAAATTGGTTATTACATGATCATCTAAAATATTACTATGCTATTAGGGATTACAAAAAGCTTGGTAATTCAAAACCGTGCTTAAATTATTGGGACCCTATTGTTTATTCAAATTACTAGATTTTTATAATATAGGAGTGCATTAGATATCAACATTGACTCCACATCTTTTGTTATCTTGTAGTGGTTTATATATATATATATATATATATATATATATATTATTATATACAAGATGTCTTTATA